>NW_004949099.1:22567486-22572148 GCF_000317375.1 Microtus ochrogaster | reverse complement strand
TCTGGCCTAGAACTTGCTACACAGACCAGGCTGACTTGAAACACATAGAGATCCGCCTGCCTCTACCTCCCAAATGTCAGGATTTGCGTGCCAGGTGGGCGCCACCATGCCCCGCTCCCACCTTACTGATTGACTGACTGATTGATTGATTGAGACATTTGGGGACCATTTGTCTTTACACCCCTACCTCCCAGTGCTGGGGATATAATCATATACTACTATTGTCCGTGATTTTATGTGGATGCTGGGGACCTAAATTCAGGTCCTCATGGTTGTATGCAAGTTCTTTATTGACCGAGCTGTTTCCCAGCTCCACAATATAATTTGAAAATAAAGTGTCACAGCTTTGAAGCTGTAATGGTGGTGACAGCATCTGATGTCTATGTGATGTTTTACCAATTAGCAGCTGTTTTCTGCATGTAGCGTTGATGGTAGAATAGCATAGTGGTTTGACATCAGTTAGAATATGGTTCTTCCACTCCGAGACAGAGAGGGCAAGGTGTTGACCTCTTCTTAGCCTCTGCTTGATCTCAGTCCTGGTCTCCCAGAGTCATTGTTAGGCTAGATCATGGGAAATGTTTCAGAGCATTACTCAGTGTTCAACCTTTTTCTTTCTTGTGAAAAAGCAGGGCATGTGGGATTAACGTCAGTTCCCCCAAAGGAGAAAACTGCACTTAGAGATTAGGTGAATGACAGGTGACTCTCGCAATATTTCTGCCAGGACTGCAAAAAAGCCATCGGTGAGTTTACTGGGCTCTCTCCGAAAGGTGGGGCAAACCCGGACCTGAAACACCGGTTGAACCACTCTATTGGGGTTAACTGACCCCATGCGGTCCCCTCAGCTCTCCCTAGAGTCCATAGCCAATACCTGAAAGCCGGGCGGGAGCTGAGCATCAGCAAGGAGGGCTGAAGCCATTCTTCATTCTCTTGTGTTTTGATGCTAAGTTGGAGGAAGAGGTGGCAATCGTTCCGGTAAAACTTTCTTATTTCAAAATGAAAAGAAGTCCCCTGCACATTTCTGTGAGCGCGCATCCTGTCCAAGCTGCTCTGAGAGCCCGGCTTTGTGAGTTACTGTGGCTCTGAGAAAGGGCACACCGAAGCCTTCCTTCCGACCGCGGGGCACTAACTGGCCCTTGCCTTATTTGGTCGGAGATGAGTTGACACCTTTCATCAGCGGTGACTCTGCCATTTCTACTCAGCAATGACATTTCCTGCTCGGCATTAATGTTCCCTCCTCCCACCATCCCTTCACCGTTCTTTTTCTTCTAACACCCCCCTCCCGCGACAAACCATTTTAAAAACGACCCATTGCTTTTAAAAATGAACCAAAGTGTTAAAATGTTGGAGTTTGGAACAGACTCTCTCCTCATTCTATAATTGTGGGGTTTTTTTTGTGTGTGTTCAGCTCTGAGAGAGGTAAATGATGAAAGCGAAACTTTCCAAGTAAACACTGTAAAGGGCATAATTCACTTTATAAAAAAAAATGTTTATTCACATATGGGTTTGTTAGTGATGAGTTTGATTTAGATCTGTGAAATGTTAGGAGTCAGTTGGCCCGAAAATCTCTAAAGTAACATTGTTGAGAAGACAAATTAAAATGCAAACATTTGATGCATCCGAAAGTTCTCAGTTTTATAGCGAGTTGGCAGACTTCAAAGTTTATTGACTAAGATGGTTTGGAAAACCAACATGAAAGCATTATAATAAAATCATGCCTATAGATCATGGTGAAAACAGCTTAATTCTAGAGAAAAAATAAAACATGAGGGGAAAAGATTTAGAGATCTGACCACAGATAGAGAAATACTTCACATAGGCATTATAATCTTCAAGGGATATATGATTTTTTTTTTTCCTTTTAGGGAGAGGCCTTCATGTAGATCAAGTTGATCTACGTGAGAATGACCCTGAATTTCTAAGTCTCTGGCTTCTGCCTCCCAAGTGCTGGGATCACAAATGGGGGCCTGGGGACTAAAGCCAGGGCCTTTTACTGCACTTTATCTGTATTTTAGTATTTGTAGAGTTTTAAGTACCTGTCTCACAAAATGTCCACAGGGATGCCGTGGAGACATAATAGCCCTTTCCAGTTTGCATGTGGCCTGGGACATTTCACCATGCTACGGATGTGACTTCTTTCTTTCTTTCTCTCTCTCTTTCTTTCTTTTCTTTGGTTCTTCCAAAATTACACTTTGAATGGATGTAGTAGTGCGTGCCTTTAATCCCAGCATTTGGGAAGAGGCAGTGGGTCTCTGGTATTAGATGCTAGCTTGGTTTCCATAGTGGGCTCCTGGCTAGTCAGGACTATATAGCGAGATGCTGTTTCAAAAACAAACACACAAAGAAATTCGCCATGCAATTAGTGGCTGGAGAGAGGCTCCAGTGGTTAAAAGGGTTTCTGCTTTTCCAGAGGACCTGCGTTTGGTTCTCAGCCCCCATATCAGGCTGATCACAACAGCCTGTGACTCCATTTCCAGAGACTCTGATGCCCTCTTACGGTTTCCATGGACACCTGCACATATGAACGACACACATGTTCGTAAATAAAAATTAGATAAGAAAAAATTAAAACATCCGAAGGGGACCATCAAGATGGCTCAGTAGGTTAAGGTGCTTGCTGCCAAGCCTGGTGACCCGAGTTCAATCCCCAGAGCCACATGACAGGAGAGCGCCGACTCCTCTAAGGAGTCCTTGGACCTCCACATGCGTGTTGTGACGTGCTCACGTAGCCTTTCCCTCAGGAAATGGAGACAGTTAGAAACATGTCATTTCAATGACTTGAAATATTTTTAAGAGAAGGGATTGGGGCTGGGGCGATGACTCCACTGGCTGTTCTCTCTCAGAGGACCTGGGTTTGATTCCTAGTACCCACACAGCAGTTTACAACTGTCTGTAACTCTAGTCTGATGCGACCTGATGTCCTCTTTTGGCTTTCATACATACCAGACATACAAATGGTGTACAGATGTGCATGTAGCAACACACAGACACACACACACACACACACACTTTAAAGAGAAAAGGGTTTACAAAACTGGCAGGAATAGTAGACTATTCATATTTTCTGCCAACTCAACTCAAAGGGGAACGGGAGATTGAGCTGGAGCCCTAAACCAAGGCTCTCCTGAGGGAAGTGAGTTCACATTCCTAAGTACTGCCCTCCGCAAGGGCAGTCTCATGATGTCCCTCAAAGCTCCTGTAATTACCTTTTCTCTCAAATATTGTATTTGTTTGTTTTGAGACAGGGTCTGCTATTAGCCAAGTGGCCTCAGACTTTGCCTAATCGTCCAGCTTGTCCCTCAAGTGTGAGGATTACAGACTGCACCATCACACCTGGTTTATCCGATGCTGGTGACCAAACTCGGACTTGGGGCATCCTACCAACTGAGGTCTCTCCTTATCCCTTACATCATTAGTATACGTGTGCATGCACACATGGAAAGGTATGCTGCAGTGCACGCTTGGAGATCAGAGCACAGATTTTGGAAGTTGTTTTTTTCCTTCCGTCATGAATGGGGGATCAAATTCAGGCTTGGGGGCTAGGCCTTCTTATTGAGTTTCTAATTTTTAGCATGAAATTCATACATAAGTGTACCGGCCATACTACTACGTTACAGTACGCTCCTACTCCTGTATTGCGGTGCCTGTACTACACGACCATTCGTGAGCCAGGCAAGGGCCTGGAGATTTAAACACACAAAGACACACAGACAGAGACCCGGGTCATCCTTGAAACAGGAGTGCCCCCTTTATTGTGTTCAGGGGCAGCTTATATAGGGATCCTTAACTGATAGCCACACCCCAGCCAAACCCACCAGAAACCACTTCCCTGACATCAGGAACTCCTGAGAGTCTCGTGCTCAGAGCAGCTGCAAGCATAATACGTTTTTTACAAGCAATTCAGGATCTGGGGGTTCACAGCTCCCAACACATAAGAGCTTGGAACCTGGGTGAAATTGAGTTTGTTTTGCAAACATGGCAGATCGAATCCAGCCCCTTCGCAGATACAGTGGTATGAATTGGCCCTCCTTTCTTAAGAGGTGGCCAGCACTCCATTTCCTTGGATGCGGATGGGCCAACGACAGGGCAGAAAGGAAATTGTTAAGATTTACAAAGTAGAAGTCATAGCAACTGATGTAGTCTCTAGTGGAGACTGCTTTCTCAGGATCCCCGGCTAGCATGTTAAAAGGGCCAGCCAGGCGGAAGTCACCATGCTGAAGACACCCTATGGAAAGCTCCACAGATGCCCTAGGAGCTCAGCTGTCCTAGCCCCACCTGCTCTAGTCTTCTTCCTACTACCAACCTCCAGACATGAGACAGCCAGCCTTCAAATTATTCCACCCTCCAGCCTTTGAGGCAGCCCCAGCTGATGCTGCGTGGAGGACAGGACCACCTGTCTCCATGGAGCCCTGCCCAAACTGCAAAGCAGTTGGGAAAATTAGCACAGTGAGTGTACCCTCCATATCCATGGATTCTGAGGGCATGGATCTAACCAAGTGCACATGGAAAATCCCTGGGAAAGATGAGTCTGTACTAAATGCAGAGGACTTTTGTCATCACCATTCCCTAAATAATAAAATATAATTATTATACACACAGCATTTACATGAAGTTCTCGTGTGTGTGTGTGTGTGTGTGTGTGTGTGTGTGTGTGTGTGTGTGTGT
>NW_004949099.1:22557058-22567386 GCF_000317375.1 Microtus ochrogaster | reverse complement strand
CCATTCCCTAAATAATAAAATATAATTATTATACACACAGCATTTACATGAAGTTCTCGTGTGTGTGTGTGTGTGTGTGTGTGTGTGTGATGTGAGCAACTGTGAAGGCCAGAGGTCAATGTCGGCTGTCTTCTTTAATTGTACTTTTTTGGGTGACATTTCTAAACGAGCCTGGAGTTTGCTAATTTGGCTGGACTGAGTGGTCCTCAAACCCCAGGGAGCAAAGGAAGTCATGCGTGAATGCGTGAATGTGTATTCACTGCCATGTGAAGGACCAAAGTCTCAAGCCTATATGGGGGAGGGCAAAGCCCTCCTCTTTGAGTCTGAATGCAAATGTTGGCAGGATGTGCAAAAACTTAGTAATTGCAGCTTCCTCTGCCCCAGGATGTTTACAGGTTGAGGCTTCTCCTTGCAGAGACCCTCTGCCAAAACTAGCTAACTCCTCCCCTCTTTGCTGTACAGACAAAAGTTCCTGGGTTCCAGGCTGTGGTGAGCAGCTGGTGCGCCTCTGTTAGATTATGCTCCGCCCATCTGACCCCAGGTTTTCTGTATGTGTCTGTGTCATTCCCTCACCAACCCTAATTAGGTTTCTAGGACCTGGCTTCAAGGGTGGAAGCACCCCTTTCTTTCCCAATGCTGCCAGGCCTGGCTTAATTTTTCCTTTGCAGACTTATTTATTTTTATTCACATGTATGAATATTTTACCTGTATGTAAGTAAAAATGAGGATATGACTGTTCCAACTGTGTGGCTGAAGAAAAGGATTTTTATTATAGATATGCGGGGCGAGTACAGTCAGAGGCAGTTGGAAGAATTCATACTGAACCCAGCCATGAGAGAGAGGAAAAGAGTGGGGGGGGGGGGGCAAGCAGATCAAGAAAGGAGCCAGGAGGGCAAAAGAGAAACCAAGAGAAGAGAAGAACATATGTCCAAAATGGCAAGGCTATAGAGGAAAGAGAAGCCGGAGGAAGGGAAGCAAAACCCCTGGGATAGAGAAGTGTTGCTGATGATTTTTGTTTGTTTGTTTTTCTTTTACTCTTGACTCTTTGGGGGCCCTGCTACCCAATTCCCAAATAAATACATGGAGTCTTATTCTTGCTTATAAATGCTCTGCCATAGCTTAGCGTGTCTCTAGCCAGCTTTTCTTAATTTATCTTGTCTATCTTTTGCCTCTGGGCTTTTACCTTTCTCTATTTCTGTATACCTTTCTTTACTTCTTACGATTTGCTTTGCAGCTGGGTGGCTGGCCCCTGACATCCTCCTCTCCTCCTTTTCTCGCTCCTCCATCTCCTCTTCCCAGATTTTCCCTTCTACTTATTCTCTTTGCCTGCTAGTCCCGCCTATCCTTGCTATTGGCTGTTCAGCTATTTATTAGACCAATGAGGTGTAGCACAGCTTCACAGTTAAACAAATGCGACAGAAAAGAGTGCAGCCATCTTCATTAAAACAAATGTTCCACAGCATAAACAAATGTAATACATCTTAAAATAATATTCTACAACAGAGAAATATAGGGAAGGAGGCAAGTACTAAGGAGTCACAAGTACTGAGTGAGCTTAGAGGCCAAGCAGACACTTTGGTATGCTCATAGGCACCACAGTTAGCCATTTGTCCCAGGCACCCTTGGGACCTGACAGTATGTATGCATCTGTACCATGCATATGCAAGGCCTGTGGAGGTTACAAAAGGGGGTCTGAACCCCTAGTTCTGGAGTTATGGGTGACTGTGAACCACCATGTGCTTGGAAGCAAACCCAGGTCCTCCTCAAGAGCATCATGGGCTCTTAACTTTTGACCCCTTCTCTAGCCACTCTCTCCACTTCTAAAATTTGGGGTCCTAGGGCTTGAATGCAGGTCTTCATACTCTTGTGGTCAGATCTCTTAAGACTGCCTGAGCAAGGCAGTCTCTGAATGTCATTTTTACTGTGTCCCATTGGTCAGATGAAGTCACGGATCAAGCCAAGGGATGAGAGAAGTGTTGCTGGCTCTGTAGGAGCAGTGTGCTATACTCACGCAGGGTGACAAGAAACTGATGACAGCCACTTTGGAGACAGAGAGGAAAAATAGTTGGTCCTGAGTAGGGAGAGAATGATGCTATCGTTGTTGTTTTTATAGACAACCTCACATAGAAGCCTACACTGGTCTTAAACCCATGGCAATCCTACCTCAGCCTTCTGAATTCTGGGATTATAGCTACCAAGCCTGGCAAGAGAACGGCTCCTTTTGCTTTGTCTTCTTCTCCACATCCATCTCCCCAAGCAGGGCAGACTTTGGTAACACAGGCTGGCCTGGAGCTCACTGTCCAACCCAGGGTCATTTAAAATTCTCCACCCTCCTACCTCAGTCTCCCCAGAGTTGAGATAACAAAAGTGTGCTGCTATGCCTAGCCCAAGAGAATGGTTCTTACCCTGGAACTGCCTTTAGCTATGTGAGATTGGTTTAAATGATAGTCGAGAGGAATGGCAGCTGAAAGCCTGCCATGAGACCGGACCCTGTTCTAGAAGTTACAGCAATTACCCGGGTAGAAACACATGAGCTTAGGAGCATGGGTGGGAGGGAGAGGTTATAATCAGATGCTGGAAGGCTGAAATACTCAGTCATGATCTTCTGGGTGGTGGTTAGCCTGAGCTATTGTTTAACATTGAGCTGTGGACATGGGTAACATCCTCATAGGTCATGACCTTAGCTTCTCGCTCACCTTCAGGACTCGGAGCCTGGTGTACCCAAGTCTTCTTCAGTCGCACAGGATAGAAACCCAGCATAGGGTCCCATTCAGTTTTGCTGTCTTTTACAGGGAGTGGGAGCTTTAGAGCTCTGCAAAAATCCTGGAGGCTGGTTTATGCAATTTATATCAACCCACTGCAAGATAAGCCTCTAAGATTGTTGAACTGGTTCCTTTTTTTTTGTTTTTAATAGTCTTCTTGTGCTTTATAACTTTGAAATGTATAATTCTTTCAGGCAGTGTTCTACAAAACATCATTTTAAGGGAACTGTCTTCTGCTGTGTTAGTGAGATCTCTTTCTCAAGGTTCAGTAAGTGACCCAGAACATTCAAATCTGCAGGTCTAAAGTGGGTCTTACATTCAAGCCCTTTCTGGTTGCACCTGCTCCTGGAATTTCAGCACCGAACCCCAGGTCCTGGCAGACTCATGTGTGCCTGGCTCTAACTAGTTTCACCGGTGTGGTGGAGAATCAAAAGAATGTAAGCCAAGGTCCACCAGATTCCAGAGGATTTCTTTCAGGTACTAAACTACCACCTGTTCCCTAAGCCCGTCCTATTCTACTTCTGGGGTGTCTTGGACCCTTTATAACTAAAATGGCTCCCCAAGTGAGGACACGGGATAAACATTACACAAATCTTCCATCGCAAGAACTAAACTTACTGCAAATATTAAAATATGGACTAGCTGGTAGACAAGGTTTTTGTTAGTTTATTTGTTTTGTCTTTTTTCCTCATTCTTTCTGTAAGTTCTTACTGGGTCTCCTCCGAATCACCCCAAATCACAGTCTTTCTCCTTTTTCAAAAACTTGGCACTGCCTTCCACTCCATTTCCAATGTATCTGGGCTGTCAAAATTTCAGTGACATGCAATCCTGCAACCCCACACTTGGAAAGCTGAGGTAGAAGGTTAATGAGTTTGAGGCCAGCCTGGTCTATCAAGAAAAGCACCTTTGCCTTAATCAAAACAAAGCAAAAGCCATAGTCTTGCAAAGTAAGGGAAGATGTTCTTATAGTTGTTTGTTCTTGAGACAGTGTCTAGCTCTGGAGGCTGTGTAGCTCAGGCTGACCCTGAATAGACGCCTCCCTTCCTTAGTGCTGGGATTAACAGGCCTAAGCAACCACATCCTGATTTACATGGGAAGAATTCAGACATGAATCAAACCAATCCCTGAGCACTCAGCCAGTTTTGAAACCTCGTGTGCGTGTGTGTGTGTGTGTGTGTGTGTGTGTGTGTGTGTGTGTAGGGGAGGTATAGAGGTGTAAAGAAGGCGTGAAGGGTTGTTTGTAACCTGTTCAGTTCTTGCTGATCCGCAGTCCTTCCTTCAGGCCCCGCACGCCCCTCTGACAACAGTATTCAGTAAAACTAGTCCCACAAGATGATATGGAGAATAAAGCCGAGTTGCAGAGCTTCTGTAGTATCGAGATGAAAATGGGGGATGGTGGTACACAGCTCTGGTGGTACAGCGCAGTGGCAGAGTATTTAGGTGGTGTAAGGACTTAAGACTTGGGTTTTGTTTAATCTCCTATTTGCTTTTTTTTTTTCAAGGAAGAAAATGAAATTTTGGGGCATGTATACCCACGTATAACAAAATTGTTCAGAAATTGACATTCATGCAAAACTGCAAGCTACCAAATGAGATAAATGTTGTGGGACACTTGTTCACCTAAATCCTTTCCCAGAAACCTTCCACCTTACTAAATGCCATTGGCTGGGTTTAAAGTAATATTAAAAACAGAAAAATTGGGGTGTGCTACCCCTCATCTGTGATCCCAGCACTCTGCACTTGGGAGCTGGACCGTATGAGACCATGTCAAAACCAAACCAAGAAAAATTTCCTGTTCTTAAGAAACAGGCTTTACTGAGTGTCTGTGGAATAAGAATAAGACCAAAGCAGTTTGGAGGGTTCTGGAAACTGCATGAATATACCTTAAGTTAGGCTGAGGTAAGGGGAGAAGTGTCAGCGTTCAGACAGAGGAGAAGTGTCAGCGTTCAGACAGAGGAGGGGCCTGGCCTCTGAGTTGACAAGGCCTAACAGGCCCACAGGAAGCTTGGCCAGATGGCCCCCACACAATGGATGCTCATCATTACTGGTTGCTGCTTGTTGAGAAGTCACAGGAATTGTAATATCCCCGATCTTGAGAGTGTTGTGAATGCAGCCATGAAGTGGGAGGTTGCAGCAGGTCCCGACGACTTCCCTCACCAGACTCCCACGGGGCAATGTGTGTGCAGCTTTTGACACCACTTCCTTTTCTGCAGAAACGCCCTCTTCTAATGTTGCCGACCTAGACACCCTGCGCAGCTGCCTCAGCCTCGCCCACCCACGTACTTCCTCCAACCCCTACAGCCCCCACTGGAGCCTACTCCTCTGGATCTGGAGCAGGAGAGAGGTCTCCGAGTGCTTTCTTGGGGGCGCGCCCCGGAGGGCGTGGTGACGACGAACTGAGCTGGCAGGCCCAGCAGGGGCCCACGTGAGCTGTTCCCCTGCTTACCCTTGGCAATTCGCAGACGGGTGCAGCGGGGCTGGGGCGAGGGAGTGCCTGGGAACAGTCAGTGAGTGCCTGGCTCTGTGCCTCGCAGCTGGCGGGAGGGTGGGGTCGCCCTGCCCTGCTGGGAGCTGCTGACCGGAAAGTGATTGGGGATGGGAGCCCCTGGGCTTTTTCCGCTCAGAGTCTGGGGACATTGAACATGAGGCAGAGAAACTTTGGACAGCGCTGCTATCTGGGAGCATGGGGCGACCCAAAGACGCTTTTCCAGGCTCTTTTCTCTCTGCTACCTGCCCTGTGACCTTTGCCAAGCCGCTGGATCTGGGGCCGTAGTTTTCTCAGTTGTCCTGAGGAGATGAGGCCTGAAAGTGGCCAAGAAGGAAACACAAGTCATGTCATTTACATTCATTCCGTGTCTAGTGAGTTTTTAGGATGCTCGGCCAGGTCTTCATCCTAGGTCTGGTATCTAGGGCCAGCACTGTGCAAGTTAGATGCTGGCACTCCCGAGTGGGCAGGGAGCAGGCTTGACCTCAATGTCCTCACTGGACTACACATTGGCTACAAAGGTCATGAGAAGAGGCGAGGTCTATGACGTACTTCCTGTAGTCCCTGGCACAGAATGGGTTCCTAACCCAAGCTCCAGACTTCCGGCAGCACAGAGCGTTTGGAGACAGCTGATCCTCTGAGAGCAGCCTGGTCTGGAAAAGTGGAAACAGACCTTGCAAGCTGGGCGTGCACCGCGCAGAGCAGAGCTCAGTTTCCACGCTGCTGGCTAGCCAGGAAGGAATGCAATTACTCATTAAGCTCACTCCCATTGATCCCAGCCTTAGCAGAGCTTCTCAGCCTTGCTTTCAAATCTCTAGTCCAATCCCTATCCAGTTCATGGATGTTTCCCCCATTCACGCTTTCTGATAAATAAGATTGTGAACCAGATAGGCCTACATCAGTGGTGCTTGGGTATTGAAATAACTTGGGGATGAAATTGCCAGCATTTAATAGCAGAGTTGGTAAAACCAGATAGTCTTCAACTGTGGCTGAGGCTCTCAGCTCAAAGTCTGGAAAATATTCCTACTTTGTGCCTTAGCAATATTATAAAAAAATGGGCTGCCCCAGGTGCCACTAGGTGGTCCTCAACAGCTGTCTCTATTTTGATGTTGTGACTCCTGTTTTGACCTTAATTTCACCTTTTCTTTCTGTCGGTAGCCACTTTAAGGTCCTGTTGCTACAAGAATTAAGGGAAAACCCATTAGCAATGAGTTATAACCACACCCCTGACTTCTGCAGAATGTTGAGTAAATCAAACTTCTGTTCTTTCTGGAAAAAAACCTGCAGCTGAAACTGGGATCAGGGTTAAAGAAACGCAGCTGGATTTTGTGTTTGACTGCCACTGGTAGTTTCTGTTTATGATCTGTTTATCGTACAACATCTTTTGCCAGGATGTGACTAGCTTTTCTAAGTCTAGGGTGGTGACATACACTGCGTGATGCCTCACATCTATACACAAGAGCCACCAATTGATCCTGACCCCCTGGCTTAATGTTTGTTGAAGTCCATGGTCTGCTCACATATATTAACAATTCCTTGTTAGAAACTAGTAGCTAGTTGGTTAATTTTATTTATGAATAACAACAAAAGTAACTAAAACACAAATAACTTCAGGGGTCAACATTTTCATTTAGCCTATTTTTTTTATTTCAATCTTTTAAGAAGTTGATGAGTTCAGTTGCTAATGTTTTGGGCTCTTAATATTGATATGAAAGAGCCAGGTGTCTGTCCCTGGATTCCCTCAGTCCACCTTACATTTTTATCAAGGAGTATATACTATCCTACATCAGTATGGCATATGATCAAAATTCACTAAGAATGTTCTATATATAAACTTAGTGTGTATATGTGATATATATCACTCCATTTAGTGTATGATATATGTGCATATATAGTTATATCTGTTTAATAGTATTAATCACTCCTTCAGCATTATGGCATTGTCCACCCCCTTCCCTGCTCTCTGTAGCATTGGGGATTGAACCCAGCACCCAGTATTCACGAGGTTAGTATTCTACTGCCCAACCACATTCCTGGCCCATTACTGTTTCTAAAAGATTCCTTTTGTAAAGTCATGCTACACCCTACCCCTCGCCTTGTGCTGGGTAGTGAGGCCAGGGCCTTGCTGAGCAACACCTCTGTCACTGAGGACATCTCCAGTAACTTTTACTTTTCACTGTGTTGTCAGTCTTGGTAATTATAATGTTTAAGAAACACAATTTGCTTCGGTTTTGTTCTTGTTTGGTTTTCTTTCAAGAAAATTTGACGGTGTTTTACAAAAATCAATTTTTTTTTTATTTGAATGGAAGGATGGAGAATCTTTTTGGTATTTTTGAAAAAAGGTTTCTCTGCATAGCCCTGGCAGTCCTAGAACTCATTCTGTAGACCAGGCTGGCCTGGAACTTACAGAGATCCACCTGTCTCTGCCTCCTGAGTTCTGGATTAAAGGTGTGTGCCACAACCTCTTGACTGAGGGTGGAGAATTTTAATTTAAAACATACCAAGTACTTGAGAAACTGTTCAAAAAATTGGTATCAGATGACAATGTTATTTATTTATGTATTTATTATAAATAGATGGAATATTTTTTCTTGTTTTTTTCTGTTTATGTGGAAATATTTCAATCTTTTTAAAAATTTTTTATTTAAAAGTTTTTTTTTTTATTTTACATACAAACCACAGTTCCCCCTCCCTCCCCTACCCCTTTCCTCCACCTTCTCCCACCTTCCCCCTACCCAATCCTCCCCCACCTTCCACTCCTCAGAAAGCTTAAGGCCTCCCATGGGGAGTCAACAAAGTCTGACACATCAAATTGAGGCAGGACCAAGCTCCTCTCCCCATTGATGATTTTTTTTTTTTTTAAACAAAGGCTTTTAGATTTCAGAAAAGGGAAGGTAATTTGGGGCTTATCCTGTGCCTTAAGTTAATTTGGAAGTGCAGGAAGTTCCATAACACAAAGAACACTGATGGGTGAAAGATATTAAGTGGGGCTTTGACTAAATGGGTCTGACAGTGACTTTTAGCACCAGGATTTTAATGATATGTATGTAGGTATGATGGGTATCATTCATTCATTGCTCAGTTTATAAAATTTAATTCCTCTGGTCTCCTTCTAGTTCTTTTGAATTAGTTTGATTTGGATATTTCTTAATCCGCTTAAGAAATGAGAAGACAATTATGAGAGGGTGAAGAGAAGCATCCGATAACTTCTGAGTCTAGGTCCTGTAGTGTCCTACACAACACAAGACGTTGTGATCCATGAGCAGTCTCGATGGAGCCATGGCCATGTCAGTGGTCTGAGACTCAGTATGCCGGGACGAGAGTCCCAACTTTTCCGTTGATTTCGTTTTTCTGCCTGTATTTTTTTTTTTCTCTGAATCAGCTAGAGATGACTGGATTAGCAAGAGTGGGAATAAATGCTAAGAAGATGGAGGAGCGCAGCCGCAGTGCTCTTGGAGAGTACAACCCAGTGAAAGATGGGGAGAGCAAGGTAATCAGGGTGCGGTCAGGGCCAAAGAGAAGAGGGGAAGTTATGTGGCATTTCAGAGGAGAAGGGCTGCGATAAGATCTGGAGGAAAAGTCAAAGTCGGTGAAGGAGACAGAGGGAGGCAGATGTTCTAAGAAAAGAACAGCAAGCGAAAAGACACTTGGCAAAAGAATGTTCCTTGTCCCGGGACTGGGGAGTTAACAGCGCTGGTTATTAGAGGGGCGTGTGTATGTACGTGTGTGTGCATGCACGCATATGAGCACATGTTGGGGACAGTGGCCCTCAGAAAAGAGGAAGTGGTGAGAGATGGGGATAATGAAGAAGGAATCAAAGGACTTTGCCCAATCAATAACGAGTAATTAATCACGACATGTCGTGACAGTCATAGCCCTGAATGCACTAGCATTACCAGTAGCAAGTGCCCTGATTCCAAAGAGATAAACATGTTAATTGAAGTTGTCAACCTCTCTTTTAGTATTCATAGAATGAATAGGCAGAAAATCAGCAGAAATATAAAACCCCTAAGTATCCCAAACAATCAACTGGTTTTTTGGAAAATGCTCCATAAACAAATAAATTCCCAGCAAAATATACCTCCATTTTAATGGTATATGGGAAGTTCACCAAGTTAGATCATATTCAGACATAGAAACTAATATAAATAATTGAGAACATTTAGATTATGTTCTCTGGACTGGGAGATGGCTCAGTGTTTAAAAGTGCCTGCACCTAAACCTAAAGGGCTGGGTTTGACCCTTAGGACCCACATAACGGAAGGAGAAACTGATGCTCACAAGCTGGCCTCTGACCTTTCATGCCCTGTGGCGTGACTCCCACCCCTCCCCTACAACATAAATAAATACAGGTAAAATTATGTTCTCTGGCTACAATGGATCACACTACAAATCAGTAACGATGTAGGGACAACTTGAAACTATTTGGAAACTAAGCACCATATTTCTGAATAATTCTTGAGTCAGAGAAAGGAATAAAAGAAATGTAAAACTCTTTAAAGTTGGGATGGCGGTGAAAGCTCCCAGCGTTATAGCGTGTGGGACGGAGCACAGCAGATCTTCAACACTAAGACTTAGAGGATTATGTGCAGATTAAATGCTCGTTAGAAAAGAGAAAGGTCTTAAATCAGTGTTCTGAGCCAACACTTAAGAAAATAAACAGAAGAACAAATTAAAACCTGACACCCTCAGAGCAGATGTAGAATTGAAATCAAAAGTAGGAAAAGTTACTAAAAGCAAAAGCTGGTATATGAAAGATAATATTCATAAACCTATAGATAGGCTTATGAAGGGAAAGAGGAAGCAGAGGTAAATTTAAATTTCACAATGCAGACTGTACAGGGGTGATCCCTTGGAGTGGCTGCAACTGCTTTACCTCTGCAGCTATACTCTAGAGACAAGGAGCTCTCAGGATGCTGAGGAAATAGACAGTTGATAGTGCTCCTGCTGCATCCAGACCATGGTAGAGCAAATCTTTAATCCCAGAAGGCAGAGGGAGGTGGATCTCCAACTTCACCAGCCTGGTCTACAGAAAGAGTTCCAGGACAGCCAGGATTACACAGAGAACCCCTGTTTCAGGG
>NW_004949099.1:22553681-22556958 GCF_000317375.1 Microtus ochrogaster | reverse complement strand
GACTGCTTTTACATAGGAACTGAATTTCTAATACCCACATTGGGTGACTCACAATGGCCTATGTCTCCAGTTCCAAAGGATCCTATACCTTCTTCTGACTCTCATGGGCACCACATATACACATGGCATGCACACACACACCTTTAAAATCAATGAAAACACAACATAGATTCTACCTATCTAGAACCTTCTCATCTTGCATGACTGAATATTTTTATGCCTTGACCAGAAACTATCTACTCCCACCCCTCCTCTGCTTTTTATGAGTTTGAGGTGTTATATGCTTTATGTAAGTAGGGGCCTGAAATATTCCTTCTACTGTGACTAGGGTATTTTGCCTAGTGGGATGCTTCCATGGTTCATCCATGCTGTGGTCCATTGACAGGATTCCCTTCCTTTCCATGGTTGCATGGTACTTACACATGCACATATCACTGTTTATTTATATATCATTCATCATTTTGAAGAATGCTGCAATCACTGTGGGAGTGGAGGCTTCTCTCAGAAATCCTGACTTCAGGACTTTTGGATAAATATGCTAAAAGTCTGATTTTTGGATCATATGTTAGCTGTATCTTTAAGTGGTTTATACTTTTGGTTTGTGTGTGTGCGTGCATGCATTGTATGTGTGTTTATCATATGTGTATATGAGTGTTCATACCCATGTGCATACAGGAAGTCAGAGGAGGATATTGGGTATTCTGATTTATATCATTCTCTAATAATTTCTTTGAGACAGGGTATTTCACTGCACCTGGAGCTGGCCTGGCAGCCGGCAAGTCTCACAGACCCTTGTAACATGAGGGCCTGCTTGTTGGGGTTTCTGTCCTGCCTGGTTCCCATAGTCATTAGGTCCCAAAGAATCGCACAGAAGGTCTACATAAGTTATAAAACTGATCGGCCCATTAGCTCAGGCTTCATATTAGCTCTTATAACTTATATTAACCCATTATTCTAGTATATGTTAGCCACATGGCTTAATACCTTTTTCAGTGGGGCAGGTCACATCCTGCTTCTTCGGTGTCTGGACAGGACTGCGGAGAAATTGGCTTCCTCCTTCCCAGAATTCTCCTGTTCTCATTGCCCCGCCTCTACTTCCTGTCTGGTTGTCCCACCTATACTTCCTGCCTGGCTACTGGCCAATCAGTGTTTATATAATTGACAGAATACAATTGTCCTGCAACAGACCCTCCTGTCTCCACCCCCATAGCACTGGGGCTATAGGTGTGCATGCAGCTATACCCAGCTTTTTGAAGCATGGGTGTTGGAATTTGAACCTTGGTCCTCATGCTTCCACAGCAAATACCTTGAACCCACTAGCCTCTGTTCCCAAGCTTTTGAAGCACCACTGTGTTTTGGTTGTGCCTGCACTATCCTACATAGTACAGAAAGACTTTATGAGTATATCCTTCCCTATAATTGCTATTTCCTGTTTTCTGTCTCTGTCACTGTTCTTATAGTATTCATCCTAATAAGTGTGAGGTGTTCTCTCACCGTGGCTTTTATTGACATTTTCACTGTGATTAGCAATTGTGCTTTTATGATGAGTTTTCCCACACACCCTCTGCCTGTTTGTGTATCATTAATGGAAAATGGCCTCTGTGTGGTTTTGTTCATTTTTTATTTGTAGTTAGAATACTGGGATTCTTTACACCTTTGAGCATTAGCCCCTTATCAGATTTTTGATGTGCAGATATTTTTCCCATTCTGTAATTTGTTGTTTCATTGTGATGTTTGTGGTATAGAAGATTTTGATTCTGACGCACACTCATTTGTCTGATTTTGCTTTCATTGCATCAGCTTCTAGTGTGATGCTGAAGAATTCACTGAGAAAGCAAAGTCATGAAACTGTTCCTGCATGTTTTCTTCCAGGATGCTGGTGTGTGTGTGTGTGTGTGCATGTGTATGTGTGCGTATGTGTGTGTGCGCATATGTGTGTGTGTGTTTGTGTGTGTGTGGTGTGTGCTGTAGATCAAACCCAGGCCCTCACTCATGTTACCTAAGCATTCTGTTAACTCAGTGCCCAACGCCCCCGCCGCCCCCCCCCCCCACTGCCGGCTAAATGACTTGGCTTTTATTAGTGCGTTGGTCAGACAGATGCAAAATCTGCTTTAGGATCCAAGGCTGTCTCTTAGACTACAAACTGCAAGGCCTTGGTTTGTCATGCAGATCAGGTTAGCTAGAACTGCACAGTCCCATCTAAGACTTTAGTGTCAGGTCCTGTTACTGCCAGTGAGAGGAAGAGCAGGGCATCTCACCCTCATCTGGAAAACTGAAGGGTTCTATGACGTCAGCTTCATCCTAGGCAGTGGAGCACAAAGCAGCAGCTGTTCCATCCTATTTGCAGTTGGGGACCACTATGGGACTCTCTGTGAAGTCCCTGACCTTTGGGAGGGTCTGAGGGCTGTGATAGGAGGAAGGGATAAAAATTCGAAGCTGCAGGGGAAAAAGAATGGATGACCGTACTGGATGGGACAGGCATAGTTTGGGCTGGAAAGATCTGGTACAGCCCCTTTCTTGACTGTAACTGTTACTGTTTTTATCAGTTTGACCCTCGTGTCTTGGAGCCAAACCCTCACAGTTATCTCTCTTAGGCTGACTTTCAAAGGTAGGGCCTTCTGCAGGTTTTTTATCTGGCTGAATGCAGCCTGGAGCTCTTCGTGCTGTTTGTGGGTAAACAAAGTCGTTCTTGATGCTTCTTTGATAATATGGAATTGGCTAAATCCTGTCGTGTCAAATGCGTGCTGGGTTCACCCACTTTGCTGAAGGGGTGTGGCTGGGACTCACTGGGAACACTATGTTCACCAAAGGTATAAGATTATACCACACAGCTGGGTTCTGTGGTGTCAAGCTCATTGGGTGGAATCATTTGGGGCGATAAAAGCCTCTGTTCTGTTGGGCCAATGTTTTTTTTTTTTTTTTTAAACCAGGGTTTGGAAATAATTATTAGTACCCTGTGAGTGGCCAGTCCTGCTTCCTGGTTTTCTCTCTGTCATGCAGTTTCTTTATTCAATATTACTTTTTGTAAAAGTTTGAGAATGATTGTATTGGAGTTTGGGAGAAACAACAGGACCAGCAAGTTGTAAACCTCAGCAGCTGCCAGAAGGGATTGGAATGAGAGAGACAATGAGCTCCATCAATTGAGACAGGGCTCAAGCAAGCAGGCAGGTTTAGCAGTGTGGCCAGCCAGCACTGCATAGAGGAAGGAAGTTTTAGAGAAAGCAAGTATGTCCAGAGGGGCAGGGCATGCATGCTTAGGATTTTGGCCAGGATCCTA
>NW_004949099.1:22544405-22553301 GCF_000317375.1 Microtus ochrogaster | reverse complement strand
TGCCATTGTTCTTGAGTTCTCAGTAGTCCAAAAGCATCAATCCTCACAAATAAAACCACCCAAAGGGAAAAATATCTAGCAACACACACACACACACACACACAAACCACGTGTGTGCATGTGTGTTCTTAGTTCTCCAATATCAATAATGAATGTAACAGGAAATGACTGGCTCTTACTCAGGTGTGCATAACTTTGTTCGTTTTGTTTCTGAGATTATTTCGGTGACCTGACTTGTTCAGCTTGTTTGGACCATAAGAAAATGTGGTGTTCCTAATTGTATTCAGATCTCTTAGAAGTTGAAAACACGCAGGCGATTTTCTTCTCCTGCCTGCAATATAACTTGCCTAGACTCTGCTCAGTCAGGTGTGGTAGGCACAATAGTGGCCCCTATGCAGACATCTGCATCCTAATCCTAGAGCCCTGTGAATATGGTACCACATGTAGTGAAAGGGGATTTGCAGAAGGAGTTGAAGGAAGCCTTGGGATGCAGAGATTTCCTAGGTTATCTGGTGGGGGGAAACAGAATCATAAAAGATGAAAGAGGTGGGCTGAAGAGTCAGTGATACCTCATGCCAAAGACTCAGCTGGCCATATCTGTCTTTAAATAGGAGCTGGAACCAAACCAAGGACTCTTCTAGAAGCCAGAGAATGGGTTTTCTTCCTAGGTCCTCTAGGAAAGTATAGGCCACCAGAATGTGAGATAATATATTGACATGATAATAAAAATAAAGTCAGGGTTCTATTTCTGTGAAGAGACACCTTGACCAGGGCAACTCTTAGAAAAGAAAGCATTTAATTTGGGGCTTGCTTTCAGTTTTAGAGGGTTAATCCATGACCGTCATGGTGGGGAGTATGTTGCTGGAACAGTATAGTGTAGTGAGGAGTGGCGGGCTACGTTCCCGCCAGGATCACACACTGCTAGCTTTACCTGAAATAATTACACAGAAACTGTATTCTTTTGAACACTGCCTGGCCCATTAGTTTCAGCCTCTTATTGGCTAACTCTCACATCTCGATTAACCCATTTTTAATAATCTGTGTAGCCCCACAAGATGTGGCTTACCAGGAAAGATTTTAACCTGCGTCTGTGTCAGGTGGGAGAATGATGGCGACTGACTGACTGGGCTTCTTTCTCCCAGCATTCTGTTCTGTTTATTCCGCCTACCTAATTTTCTGTCCTATTAAAGGGCCAAGTCAGTTTCTTCATTAGCCAATGAAATCAACATAAAACAGAAGACTCCCACATCAGTAGAGAGAGACACTGGGCTCAGGATGGGCTCTTGAAACCTCAAAACTCACTGCCAGTGACATCCTTCAAAGCTGTACCTATTCCAACAAGGTCATACCTCCTAATCCTCTAAACCTTTCAAACAATCCCGCTCCCTGGTGACTAAGCCTTCAAATCTATGAGCCTATGGGAGCCGTTCTTACTCAACTACCACAGCATCTTAGCCTCTATTTTACTTGGTCATCTGTTACAGCCAAGGTGAAATTTGAGTAAAAAAACATTTGCAAGGTTTTTATATTTTTTAAACAATTATAAGAATTGAATCAGGAGCACCACATCTTTTCTCTCCTTTCTTTCCTTCCTCCAACTCCCTCCAGTTCATTGCCATATCTACTAGACTCTCTAGCAAACAGATTTTTGGTTCTTGTTCTTGTCCTCAACTCTGAAGTAGCTAAAGTGTGTACACTTAATGTGCTAAAAAAGATAAAAAGTAGGTCAGGCATGGTGGTCACCCTGGGAATGTCAGATTTAGGGAGATGGAGATAGGAGAATTCCAAGTGTGAATCTTGCCTAGGCTACGTAGCAAGACCTTTTTCCAAAGGCAAACCAAAAAATGTGTGTGGCCCCACACTAACACCCACAGTGGTGCCGTCAGCATAGGAGCTGCCAACATCCCAGGCACCGTTAGGTGCACACATCACCATTCGCTTACCCATTTACTGGTTGGTGGACAATTTTGTTGTTTCTAGTATTGGGTTATATTCATATATATCATATTCATGTATGTACAGGTTGATTTTTTTTTTTTTTTGAGATAGAGGCTCAGAGCCCATGCTGGGCTTGAACTTGCTATGTAGTTGAAGATGACTTTGAACTTCTCTGATCATCCTTCTGCCTCCATCTTCACAGTCCTGGGATTATGGTTATATGCTACCACGGTTGGTTTTATGTAGTGCTAGGGATTGAACCTAGGACTTAGAGTTTCTATTGCTGCAACCAAAAGCAACTTGGGGAGGAAAAGGTTTATTTCAGGTTTACAGTTCCATGTTATAGTCTTATCACAAGAAGTCAAGGCAGGAACTGAAACAGAGACCACGGAGGAGTGCTGCTTACTGGCTTGCTCCTCTTGGCCTTTTAAACTTGTTTTTTTTGTTTTTTTTTTTTTTTTTTTTTTTCAGCACCTAGGACCTCTGGCCCAGGAATGGCAACACTTAGAGTGAGCTAGACCTTCATACAGCAATCATCAATCAGGAAAATGTTCTATAGACTTGCCTACAGGCATTCGGATGGAAACATTTTTTCAAATTAAGATTCCTTCTACCAAGATGACCCTAGCTTTTGTCAAGTTGACATGAAACCAAGCCAGCACACGATACAAATAGTCTACCCACAATACAATATCCTCAGGCTTGCATACAGGTTTTTGTATAGACATATATTTTTATTTCTCCTGGTTAAGTTGTCAGAAGCAGGATTTTTTTGATAATACATTGTGTTTAAATTTTGGAATCTGCTAAACTTTTTCCAAAATGGTTCTACCATTTTGCCTACCGACAATTGCCGAATTTCGGTTTAATAGTAGGCAGTGAGGCCACTGAGCAACCAGAGAGTCTTCCACCCCACCTCCAAGTCTGTTTGCTACTACTAGATTTCTTATGATTAGCAGACATTCTAGACCACGTTTGCTTTACCCAGTTGGGGGGAAAATGTGACTCAGTAATTTACACATAGCTCGTAAATAAACAAGACATAATTCTTTCTACTACCCCAGATGGCCTTAATTTCCTTATGCTACCTAAGATTTGCTCTAAAAACTGACTCAATCCTACATGAGTGGGGTATTGCCTTTCAGGGTTTCTGGGTGTGTGTGTGGGGGGGGGGGTGTAGCAGGGAACATCTGGAGGTACAGGTGGTTAAGAATTCACACATTCATGGAGGCTACCCTAAGCATTGTGTCTTGTTTCTTCTTAATAAAGAATGTTGAGTGTGGGGTTTGCTGGTTCAGAGGGACCAACTTAGCTTATGGTTTTGAGTTCTGAAGTCAGAGTAGCTGGCAGTAACTGCTGGATCTTTGGTTCTACATGCTTCTCTTTGTGGACAAGTGGCATATTCATTCCTCCATGAAATCTTGTTCTTTGTTCTCCTCCTCTGTCACGGACGCTGAAGGAGAGCCATGTCCTCATTATGGGTGGACTGGAGAGAGGGAGATGGTGTGAAGAAATGGGAAAAGGAATAGGACTCAGGATTGAAGATCTAAAGTGGCCAGGATCATCCAGAGAGTGTGCGCACGTTCTCGGGCTCTTTGAAATTGTCGAGGGAAGTTCTGGGTCTTCACAGTTCCATGCAATATGGCATAGAATTTATATTTAAATGTTAAGTGAAAGACAGTGAAATCGAGGATGATTCATATGCAAGACAGACTATATCATTAACGGTGGGGAAGTTCAAATGATGATCTAAGTGAAAATATTTCATAAACCAAGGAAATATATAATTTCAGATGTTAAAGATCTGCGATATTTTTCAAAAAAAAAAGGAATTCAGATTTTAAATCCAACACTGATCACAAATATGCGAATGATTATCCGGAAGTTGGGAGCTTTATGACTAAGTTTTTTTTTTTTTAATGAATTATTCAGTTCAAACCGATAGTTACAACATAGTTAAAATAAAAATGACTGGATGTGACCCAAACATGTCATGTGAAGACATAAAGATTTAAGATCCCCAGGAACAACAGCAGAGCAATTTAGCAGGAACAGAAAGTAGCTCGGTTGTGCAATAGTGAGCAGAGACTGTGGGTAGGTGTGAGAAGAGACTTTCAGACACAAGGGATGGCCAATATGGATGGAGAGGACAGCGTGGATCCTTGGCATATAGCATCTTCATGTTCACAGCGCCCGTGGGAGGAAATGGAAGGATCTTCCCCTTAAAAACAGGGAGAATTAAAAACTGAAAAGAGTAACTTTCTCAGAGTCAAAACACATAGGTGATTGAGCTAGCATGAAGGTTCTTACTGCCAAGAACCCTGCTCATGAACTCATGTGGGATCCGAAAACCTTTAGCCTCTAAGCCAGTGGTTCTTAACCTGTCGGGCTGGTGGTGGTTCGAATGCCCCTTTTACAGGGGTCGCCCAAGACCTATGGGAAACACAGATATTTACCTACGATCCATAACAGTAACAAAATGACATTTGTGAAGTAGCAACAAAAATAATTCTATGGCTGGGGGTCACCACAACATGAGGAACACTGTATGAAAGGGACTCAGCGTTAGGAAGGGTGAGACTTCAGGCAAGCCTTGTGAGTCCCCATCTTCTTGCCCAGTGTGGCACCAAATCTTCCAGACGGCTTCCACAGAAAGCTTCTAAAGAGACTTTCTGAGATGCTCTGAGTGATGAATACTCAAAAAGGAGATGGACTTGAAGACATTTGGTAAGGTGAGGGTTAAATTCCTGGATCATCCTGTTGAAGTACGGTATTGTCTAGAGTTCCAGCGACGTGGCCCAGCCTATCTCTGTCTTCTCAGGCGACTACAGAAGTGCTGGCGAATTCTTTCCACCAGGGGGTCCTGCGTAAGGCACGCACGGATGTTGTGGGACTCTCTGTTGTTGTTCAGAATTCACCGTAGGGGTTTTCTCAAACTCTGCCTTCTTGTTCTGTGGTGGTTTTCAGCTTTCTTTTTTCTTTCCAGGCTGGGGTGGATGATGCAGTTTCACTTCTGGGTGTCAGGATTCTCTTTGACACTGGCTTGTCCTGACCTTAAAGTGTGTTAGGTTGCTTACTTGCTAACTACTTTTTTTTTTTTCAAGTCATACCCCCAGTAATGTAGAGAATTTATTGAATGAGTTCGGAGAACCAGCATTAAGGGAGTCCATCTGATGGTCTGAGCTGTGCTGTGTACAAGCCAGCACTGTGCATTTAAATTCTCCATGTTGCTAGGCTTGCGGATGCTGAGCTGGAGGCTAGTTATGTTCCTGAACTGGCTGTGGGATGCTACACATGGCCCATTGCTAAGGGTGGAAAAGTGTTTGTTATGATCGTAATTGTCTTAATTATAATTGCCGTCATAGCTCTCTCCCCTCAGGTAATTGAGCTCTGATAGCTGTTCTTAGCTAAGGCCACCCACAAAAACCACACGCATGGCGTTTTACTCAAAACTCAACTTTAACCACCACTTTGTGATGCAAAATCAGTGGAATTTTGGGTACTTTCTGTAAAATCGAAATCTTGCTGGGGGTTTTCCGACATCCCAGTTGGTTAGCAAGAGATCAGTGCAGTGAACAAGAACTCAGTAAAGTCGCCTAAACCCTGACTTCTGGGACAGCATGGGACAGCACTAGATGTGAGCACCGTCATCTGCAGGGAGCTGCTTTGACTGGGTTGAGATTGGCTCTGCTTTGGAAAGCTGTGGCTAAGTAAGAGGTCTTCCGCTAGCTCTCCTGTGCAAGGCAGATATGTTAGAGCTTACCTGGTGCTTATCTCTGCCACAGGGTTTTCGGTCTCCAAACAGCATCCACAGTTCGTCCTTCCTAGCTTCTAGACACTCATATGGACGAGATTCGAAAAGAAATATCAATGGGTAGTGCTTCCCATGCAAGAGTAAGGGTAGGGAGGGCATGGCCGCTAAACTAGGCTAGCCCTGTTCTGGAAGGCAGGAAGCCCCTGACTGGGGAAGAACTAGCTCTGTGTCACAGAAGTCAGGAGATGTCTGTTGGTTTGGAGCCGAGTGCTCAGGAAGTTACTGTCCCTGCCAAGGCTCCAGGTTTCATCTTGTAAGTTTCTTTCCTGCTCTGTGGTTTGACAGACTGAACATGTTGTCTTTTAAGTGTGACCCTGTCTCAAAAACAAACAGCAAAACCAAACAGTCCTACCAGCCAACAAACAAACAAACAAACAAAAAACCCAAACCAAAGCAAACCTTGACTTGGCGGGTGGCAAATGTTGAAGCACATGAAGCCCCAAGGCTTTCTTACTGCCCTGGTTAAACCTCTCCGCCAGTGCTCCTTCCTCATCTGCAATCTGTGGAGGTAAATTTGAAGGTGACCTGGATCTTGGTCTCCAAAATAGAGGTGTCAAAAAAGGTGGTGTGTGGAGAAGGTAGCAGAACCAGTAACCTAGCAAAGGCCCCCGGGAGCTTCCCCTGCAGATTCTGTTTTTGCTACAGGGGCTTTGGTGTTGACGCCTCCATTCCCAGGGTAGGAATGTAAGTGACATTCTAGTTTCCATTATTTTCTGCTGAAGCTGGCAGCCTGAATGAAGATTTATATCTTTGGTGACAGGATTCAAATGAGACACGACAAACCTGTAAAAGCCGCCACCTGAACATGTCAATGCAGAACTTTCCAGTGAACGGGATGGGACATGGGGAGACACCCCACACGCTGCCGGCCTCACTGTGTTGGGCAGCTTGAGAGATCAAAGGCAAAGCCCAAGGGAACGAGCAAGTCCTTGCTGGCTGCGCAGTGTTGTGATATTGGGTCCAAGAGCCATTTTGGTGTCAGACAAGAAGCACGTGTCCCTTGAAGGCTTACCTTATAATGGAAAAATTTTAAACTGGCTGGAAAATTGATTTGTTTTGGGTTGCCTGGTTTCTATAGTGGAAGTATCAGCTTTGAAACTGCCCATTAGGTTGGAATTTAATTCTGACCCAGTTCCCTGAGCTGGGTGGGAATTAGTTCTATTTACCAAAACACAGAGGAAGTCGGCATCAGAAAAGAGCAGTCACAGCCAGCTTTGCTTCAGAAGGGAACTAGTTTTTCTGTATTTGGATGGAAGAGTGAGATCAAAATAAGTATCACAAATGGTCTATGCCCAGACCCTGACCATGGAGGAGTGACCCAAACAAACCTCAGTGGTTCCTGATACCTCCACCTGGTAGATGCCAAGTTAAAGATCCCCACACCAAACAGAGCACCCTGGATCTCGTTACAGCATGCCAGGTACCTGTGACAGCCTGGTGGTACTCAGTCACCTAGAAGAATAAGTTCCGTATGAAGTCCCCTCTGATATTTGTTCTACTGGTTTCCCATAGAATATAAACTACTGTTTGTTTTCTCAAATCAGGTCAGCATTTCCGGAATTAATCTGGTAACCAAACCAGTTGTAGTTTACCTCTGCCCAACTCTGGAATCGCTCCGAAGTCACAAGGAAATACCAAATGAAAGTCACCAGCCAGTTGCCGTGTAGTATTCTGCATTGTTTATTAAATATAATTATTTATGCATTTACAAACTTGACTTGCTTCAGAACTCCGCAGTTTTTCAACTTTTGTGAAGTGATGGTCTAGTAAAATGAGACCCAGGTACAAAACGAGGCAACAGTGGCAAACTGTCCCTGTTAATACTTTGCACCTCTCCAGAAAAGAGATTATGTGACAAAGAAATAAAAGCAAAACGTGGCTCTTTCAGAACAGCATCATCAGTGTTCAGCTCTGACCGCTAAGGGGCAGCTATACATCCTAAGGGACAGCTCCTACTTTGTCTTCCAAGGACATACATATATATATATATATTCATAATAACCGTTTACTAGTGTATTGTGTTGGTTCAGATGAAAATCCATAAGCCATCAGCTAACTCATTTGATTACACTGTGACATTCCATTTACCAGGGAGATGACACTTAATGGCCAGCAATGTGCTGTTATCCCAAACGTCATGTAAAAAGTTCCCTTAAAAAAAAAAATCCATCTATTTCCTTGCAAGCTAAAGTGTTAGCCTCTAACAGGGCTTCTCTTAAAGAAATACCTTAAATGATTAATTTTGAAGCTTAAAAGTATCTTTGAAACTAAAGTTGTTTTTCTTATAATGAATGCTGTTTGAGCAGTTCACAGACCTGGAGTTATCACTAGAAGACAGGCGCACCAATGCCAGTAGCAGTGAGAAACAGCATAACCATAGGATAATTACAAGGTACAAAATTGCCCAGGGGCAAGAAACTCGCTATTAATATAATTTGGGCAGCAGCATCATTTGATATTTAACCATTTATTACATAAGTATTAACATATCAGCTTCAAAGACATGTACTCCTTGTAGGACACTCAGGAGTTACAAAGTTATGGTGATTGCATAATTTGTATTGCACAGCTTTATAAAAAACATAAATACTGGCTATTCTAGTTTTAAATACAAAATACATGTCATATACTTTTAAATCTATAATCTGGTTCAAGTGCAAATCAGGAACTTTCTGTAGTCCTTCCAAAAAAGGCATTTTTTAATATTTTTTGGCACTAGTGACAGGTCACCATGCCAACAGAGCTAATTACAATACATAAGTCCAAACCTCTGAGAGTTGCAATCATATACATACAATACAAAACGGAGTATTTACAAATGTACTAAGAACACATGGAGCCTTAGTGGGCGCAGGAGAACTAATGAGCCATACCCACGCCGATAATAATTTAAACAGGGTGAGCGTAGTCCCTCTGTCTCATTTGCTTAGGCGGGCTGCTGTGGGTTGACATTCATGTGAGGAGGATGTCCTAGAAGGCCGATTCTTTGTTTCTGCTTCCTCTGTTCTGTCATCTGGAAAGTTAAAAAGTTTCATCATTACACTCAGACACTTCCTGTACGTCAGGTCACACACTGAACCATAGATTTACCTCTGTGGTTACGGGTTATACTGAAACCCACTTTCTACAAATAGTGTACACACA
>NW_004949099.1:22519734-22544305 GCF_000317375.1 Microtus ochrogaster | reverse complement strand
AGAGAGAGAGAGAGAGAGAGAGAGAGAGAGAGAGAGAGAGAGAGAGAGAGCGCTTCAAAAAGGGCATCTTTCCGCAGAGTGGGGAATTCTGTGGCCCATCATGCAGGGTGACATTTGTCACAAGTACTGCTTGCTACTTGTTTCACAGAGAAACAAAGGGAGAAGAAGCACTGGCTTTGAGAATATTTCTGAAAACCATTTCCAAGTGATGGAGAGACTCATTGGAAAATGGTAGCTTGCTTTGATTCCGACACATCACTATACAGAAAAGCTGTGTTTTTAGAATCCCTGGGTCTGACACTTTGTACCTACATTCTTCAGGGGGTCTTGGGTTCCTAGCCTCAGGAAAGGTGAGAGGTCCTGACATCCCCAAGGATGCAGGCTAACTAAAGCTAATTAAATAGTGCTCTCCCCCCCCCACCCCCTGTGCTCTGAACAGACACTCGATTTCAGATCTCATCGGGAGAGACCATTTCTCAGTGTGGGCCCCCATGAAAACTGTACTCCCAGCCCAAAGGTGAGGTTGGTTGTCTTCTGGTTGTAAGACTGAGCTCTCCCTTTGGGCCTCTAGCTCTCTGCTGGGTATTTTAGGACTCAGTTCTCTGCTTGAGAGAGTTTTATTAGCATTGTAGGGACCACTTCTGAACCTGAGGCTCACAAGTTAACTAAGATACAAGGCTCTATGAATGCATATTAGATTAAGATATGTGCAAATAGCGTAAGGCTTAAGGTAGAACAGCAAAAGATTATAAACTTTGGAATCAGATAGCCATTTACCTCAATCTAAAATGTTCTTTATCTCCTGCCAATCTGCTCATTAGTCTGTGTAATGGAGGTAATTCCCGTCTGTGGGTAGAAGGCTAAGGCATAGGCAGATGTCTTCATACAGTGTCACATACAGGATGCTTAGGTTTCAGTTTTCACCTCCACTGGTTTCCGGTACATTCCTAGTACACTTACTTTGGCTCATGTTTAAAGTGATGATATTTTGCTTTCTCAAAGCAGGGCACTTAACAGTTTAAGCCAAGATACTATTTTTGGACTCCTATAGAAATACCTTACTATAATCTAGACGAAAGATGAACAAAGACTGAACACTTCCACGTGGAAGTGTTAAGTGAAAGTTTCTGGAAGGAACTGAATGAAGATAGTCTAGGCAGCTTCCCAAGTTTACATTCCCAAGTTCATCCGAAGAAGGCGATGTTGCACACGGAACATGGGAAATACCCATTGTTTCCTGAGCATGCTAGCTACCTGCTCATCTTATTGGTTCACAGTTCAGAGAGGGCAGCTCGGGTATGCTCACCTCAACTGCTCTCTTGATAGGCAATCTTGTGAGGGAATCCATTTGTAATCTTGATAATTTCAAGTATTTAAATGGATTTAGAAATCTTGGCAGGTTTACTCTCTATGCAAGGGCACTTCCTAAAGCATCTTTGTGAAGCTGCTGACACCTTACAGTTCAGAGCTGGCCCACACAACCTTCTCTGCAACGCTTTCAGTAGCTGTTGGTACCAGAGAGAATGTTTACACAGACAGGCCTCGTCTCTGCTCAGTAAGCCAGTTACTCAGTCTTTGTCTTAAACTCACGATTTATAAAGCGTTCTGCCTGCTGGCGAGTGTTTGGCTTCACTTAGAGTCATTGACGGCTCCCTTCCTCTTGGTCCGTATTTCTTTTGGTTTATTTTAAGATGGCTGGCGCATCGTATTCCTGCTCTCATAAACCAGAAAGGTCCATGGTGTTGGAGGCTAATGGTCAGTTCTTAAACCCTGATCATCTCAAGTCCTAATCCATATGGATCTGGTCTTGATTGTTTCCATAAAATGGTTTTTCAATGGTTCAGCACCAAATCCACATAGCAAAAACATAAAAAAAAAAGGGACCACAAACAATGTGATACACGTCTGCTGTGGGGGCCTAGGAATACGCATTTCTAGTGAGTTCCTAGATGCTGAAGATGCTGCTGGTTTGTTCTTGAAGAGCTGAGCATATACACTTTGTACATTTCATATACTTCAGTGCTTCCTTTTTCTTACATGAAGACAGGTCTTAGAGACGGATGTCTGTGGCTAAGAATAGAAAGCATACCATTTGACTGTGTGATCTGCATTAACCTTGGCCTTTTAGACAGGAGAAAGCCATTTAACAAAATGCCTTTGGAAGTACTGGGTATCACTTAGTAACAGCTAGAAGGTAGTTAAAGAAAAACAAAACCAAGAACTAAACAAACCCCCCAAAGCCATAAAACAGCTAAAGGCTATGTCTGATTTGAAAGGAACCAAGACCAAAAGTGTTGGCCACTTTAGCTTTCCTACCATTCCTGTCTGTTTTCAAATAGTTTCTGTCTTTACTACCTCCACTCAAACCTTTTACACAAATCTATACACATACACGTCTATCTCACTATAAGATACCACTCACTATGTGTAACCATGATTGTGTCAGGAAATAGAAATAATGACCAAAACCTATCCTAATCTCACATAATGTATGCACTGGACATCTAAAGCAAAATTGACTCCTGGTAAAAGTCTCCATCGGGTTCACACCTGAAGTACCTGAGTCATGGAAAATGTCCGAGCTGTAGAACATTAAAAACTCTCAGAGTCTCCATTTAGCTGAGAATGGACAGCTGAAGCAGTGCGGTGCCTCACAACTATACAAATACAGGAATTACCTGGAACGTCTCTGTGTTGCCTTTGGGCTCTTGTCAATCACTTTATAACCCAGACAGAAGCAACGTCAAAGAGACCTTGCACAACACAAGAACACTAGGTTCAGAATGGATGATCAGGTAGTGATTGAAAGTTGGCATAGCGATGAGGCTCGTTGGCAGTACAAAGATACCTTAGTCTGGCTCAAAACAGATCTTCACACTCTCTGAAAAGCCTCCAGTTACACACGGAGAAGCACCCTGGTTACCGAGAGTCCAAGTAGCCAGTGAGGTCTAGTAAACAGAATTCCTTCCTATGGTTCTCTAGAGCCAGTCAGGCTTAAATGATGAGCCCCAAATGCTCAGACGTTCAAACAAAACAAGAACAAAAACAAGAACAACAAAAAACCCCCCAAACAAAACCTCCAAACACAGCATCTGCTGAATGCAATTACACTGCTTCTATATTACTGCTCAGCCCCTTAGAGGTGTCCCACTAATATTCTAAGTCCTATCTAACTGGCAAACTCTTTCTCAAACTCCGAATGAAGAATGAATAACCCCGAAGGGGCTCTGTCGCACTGACAACAATCTTTCCCCTAAATTCACTGTGAGGAAAGCCATTCCCACGGAAATCAGCTTAGACCTCTGCAACATACCATGTTTAAGTGCCATTCACCTGTCTGTTCTCTTGGAGAGGCTACAGCTAGTTCTAGAAGGCAGACACCAGGTCCTTTCTGCCTCCGTGTCCTGGATATCCAGTGCTGTGTGTGGCAAGTGTGGTTTCTGACTGTTGGTTGAAATGAGGAGTTGGGTTAACCTGAACGTTTTGCCATTCCTTGAGCATGCCATGCACTGTCATGCGTTTGCGCATGCCTCTTCCTTTCCTGGAAGCCCCTACTGTAGTTCTCTGCCAGCCCAGAAACCACCTGCTTGGATGATTCCAGAAGCTACCCCCTTTCTCACTCTAAGCCACTGCTGGGCTGGCCTCCTCCGTGTTCCATGGAACTACATTCACGCCTTCTCTTTCTTTCTCGCTAAACATAGGTTTCTAGAAGGCAGATGTCTCGGCTCTCTTTCATTAAAAAGGCAACATGCTAATATCATTTAGATGTTCAAGCACTTCTTACATTCCTAGCATGACAGATAAGGGTCAGTGTCCTCTAGGAAGCCAGTCACATTTTCAGGAAAAGGAACCTTTTGCTTAATATTTGCTCTTTTGCATTATGAAGGAAACATGCAAAAAAAAATTTATGAAGTTCTTACATTAGTCTTCCTCCTTGGAATAAGGATGTAAGAGAATCACATTTAGTATTCAGAATCTCTTGGGAGGGGAAACTCGGAGATGAGATAGATACATCATTAACACTTAGAATAGCAATGCAGTTAAGACAGAACACCTGACACCGCTAACCGTGTTTTCACCAATATCCTCTCAAGGACTTCTTCCCAGTTGGGAGCTTAGAAAAATAACGACCAAAGACCTCGAGCCCAGGAAAGATGAAAACTAAAGTCACTCACACTTAAATGACTACAGTTCCATTGCTGGTTTCTACAAAATAGCTAAGGGATGAAGGCGATTTTGTAGGTTCCCCAGTGAATGGCAGTCTTTCATGGCTGTAGTAAAAATGTCTATGACAGAGTTTCTTGTTCTTGAATCACTTGTGGGGCTTTTAGGTTTTAAGGCATTTTGTTGCCTTTTGTGGGCAGGAATTCTTGCAGTGACCAGAAACCAAATCTGTAATATGCCACTATGAGTTCTTATACACAACAGCTTAAAACATGTTTAAAATTCTCCTAACATCAAATTTAATCACATTCAGACTCTTCAGATTGGTTCTGAGGTGATTCATTACAGGTTTGTTCCAAGTTAGATTAAGGAAACAATTTCTACCTCCTTTTGATTGCAACAATCCAATCCCTCCCTGACCCTGAAGCAACTATGGTCTATGTTTTTTTCCCTCCCTGCATTTCTGAGCATCTCGAAACTTGAACAGTTTAATCCTGGTAAAAGAACTTCTAAATGTACCCTTGCATTTCCATGCTTCTTTGTAGCTTGTAACACTTTCCAAGAAAAAGAAAAGGTTCAATTTCAGAATCACTCACAGGGGAAGGGCTTTCTAAAGAGTGCTTCCAACTGCCAACTTGAAAACTGAAAAATAATGTAAGAGGGGCAGGGAACTGAACCGCTGAAAACGGTCGGGGTCTAAAGTCAGTTCATGAGTCTTAGTCCATGTTCAGTCAAATGTTAGCTCAATAGGACTAGTGCTACCCTGACCTGAGTTTACAAAAACTGAGTTTCTACTATGCTCAGCTGTGCACATGACAGTGAAGGCATCCTCACTACCATGAAATATTAAGGTTCTTTCTTTAAAAAAAAAAAAAAGGAAAGGAAAGCAAGGGAAAGGCAATTTAAAAAGTTAATCACAAAAGGCAAAACTGGATACAAAACAGAGCAAACAAACTCAAAACAAACTACTCAGCACCTAAGAACAGGGCCAGCACTGGACGATCAGGGCTTCCCACCCTCACGCTGTGATCCACAGTGGGATACATTCCCTAAGAGCCTTCTGTGCTCCTCATCAAGACAACCAGGGACTGGTAAGATGCCTAGGCTTTCTTCAGTGTCCCCTCCACCTGCCGTTCTCGCTGTGTTTCCTCAGCCCAGCTCACACCGTGGACATGGCTCATTGGTTGGTGAAGTGGGGCTTGAAGCAGCCTTTGAGTGAGTCACCCTCTGTGACAACTGGAGAATGACAAGTTCAGCACTGCATGGGTAGGGATTTTCAGTGGAGCCCGACGGGAAGGGCTGACTTGATTTTTTTTTTTTTCCCACCACAGAACACTCAAAAACATAATAGTTTTGTTTCAGACATATTTTAAGAAGCTCCCCGGCAAACTGGAGACACCCAAAGGTTCACATTAGGAGAGCATGCCCCCCCAGAACTTCCAAGGACGACAGTGAGAAACAGTCACGCGGAAATGAGATGCAGGGTAGGTGCACTGCGGAGCTAGGTGGTCTCAGCAGTAGCGGTTCTGATAGCCTGGGCGTGAAGGACAGGACAGCTCTGAAGAATGGCATGGGGGTCACGTTAGCCCCTGTATTTAAGTGTCTTGGATCAGCGTCTAAGATTTGCTTTTTTGCACCTAATTTAGAATATCTGCTTTGACTGAGCCTCTTGATGCCAGAGCTATCCCAAGTGGGAGAAGAAAAAGCTTGCTAGGGCCGTGAAGTGCACGAGGCTCTCAGGGGCTGGAGGGACAGAGGCAGACACAGCCACTGATGTGCTCATGAGTCAGCTAGGTCCTGTAAAACACCTGTTAGATGGCTCACAGCAGGGTGGGCAGTTAAAGAGCAAAGTGTTCCAATTAAAAGTTCATTAGTTTACTGATGTAGATTATTATTCATTTTGGGTGGTTGCCAAGCTCGGGGATGCAGACAGCTCCCAGCAAGGCCCCCCTTTCTCACTGGTCTTATATCATCTGTATTTTAGAGCATTTGAAAGAAAAGAACTTGAGGCCAATGCTGTCTTAGGGCACAGATGGGCAAAATTCAGGTAGAAAAGAAATATAATGGAAAGCAGAATTACAAAAACAAAACAAAACAAAACTCTCCAAACTGTCTCCAGGAAGTATTTATTGTAGGCCAGCTCTTCTCTGGTTATGAAGTACATACAATAATAAGTCACCTGTGGATACACCTTTCCACTTACCTACAGGGCAGGGCTGGCCTGGTACCTGCCACTGTGCACAACACAGCCTCTTGTCCACAGTGCCGGTTAAGATGCCTTCAGAAACTTAAGACACCGAGCTCTCCCTGTTGGTGTGCGGCTACCCCAGGGCGACTGTTCACTATCCCTGGCTCAAGTTCTTGACCCTGAGAGGCACTTAATGACTGCATCCCCTAGGACTGCTGTGTTGCTAAGGCATCAGAAGAGTGGGTGTGGCAGACAATATGTTAGGTTTGGTGTATATCTGTATCTGCCATCTCTGGTCAGCTTCTGTGTCCCAAGGGGCAGGGTGGGAGCTCTGTGTCTGAGAGGAGTGGACAGGCTTCCTAAGACTGGCAGCTTTTCTCGGGATATGGAGTTTTAAAACCCCCGGGTGAACACTTGAGTAGTCCCAGGGCTAAGACGCTGAGTCAAGTCCCAAAGGGCACAGCTGTATGTACTATGTTGTCATTGTTGGTCAGGGCGTCGCTCAAGTAGTTTACATATTCAAATGGCACCCTGAGCAGCGCAGACCAGAGGGCAAGGGCAGCAAAGGCAGGGACTGGGCGGGTGTGAGGGGAAACGCTCCAACAGTTTCACACGAACACTGCCGGCCTCTCCCTCAGGTCTGAGGTGTACGACAGTGAGCGGGAAGTATGCAGGTGTGGGGACCGGGTGTGGGGTCTCCCGCCTTTACCTGGTCCTTTAGTTCCGACAGCTGGCCAGAAAGATTGGTGACCAGCTTCATGGTGGACTCCAGTTTCTCCTGAAGGTTCCTCAGCTCGTTCTGTTCTCCTTCAGAATCGCTGCTGACCAGGGACATGGCTCTCATCCTGGGGAACCAATCGAGGTTTCTTTCCTGCAATCCGCATAGGAAAAGAGCGAGAGTTACTTCTAAGGGTAGAAACTAGGAGAGCCATCTTTTCGCGTGGTCCTTTCCATGGAGCTCTCTCTCATGAAGCTGTCTCTGCTTGTTGGGTACAACAATAACGATTTGAGTACAGAGGCCAGAGGTTGAAGTCACGAGAGGGTGAGGTCACGAGTCTTCCCCGTTTGCTCCCCTATTTCCCCAGGTCTCATGTAGTACTTACTTGCCTGAAGGTCACTATGTAGACCAGGCTGTCCTTGAACTCACAAATGCTCAGATTATTATTTTGAGGAATGGTGTCTCATTGCATGTGAGCTCACCAGCTTGGTTAGACGCCCTGGCCAGCAAGCCCTAGGGATCTCCACTTCTCTGGAATTACAGGTAAGTGCCCCATCACCTGACTTTTATGTGGGTTCTGTCAAGTCCTCATGCTTGTGCAGCAAGTACTTTACTGACCAATAAGACTGCCTAGCCTAGAAAAGCTGTAATGAACACAACGGAACTCTTAGTTCCTACGAGAAGAAGCTGCTGTAGAATTAAATATCAGTGGGAAGTAGGCTTCCGATTTAAGGTCCCAACTGTAACAATGGACACCACCACCACGGCTCCCTCCTTTGCCACTACAGTGCTTGTTCTGCAAATTATATGGCTGGCAAGCTTTGCTTCAGTTTAGGACAAAACATGCACAGCAGACATCAGTAATCTAAGTTACATGCATTCAAGGGCACTGAACAATTCACATTGTTGCAGAGTCTATACCAGAAGGTTTCATTCTGCCCAACTGAAATCCCACCTCACTTATATGCCCCTTGAAGCCACCATCTAGTTTCTGTAGGTCTCTGGGCCTTTGACTGCTCTAGGAACCTCACATCATGCTGTATTTATTCAAAGAGAATTTACACTAGAAAGACAAAACCATCAGCAATCACTCTAAAAACAAGACACATGTTAACCTGTTAAACACCTATTCTGGCATTTTAATGGAGAGATGTATGAATTTGCCTGTTAATGGGCTGAGATGAGGAATGGGTTCCTTGGTCCATTTCCAGTTTGTGAGCTTATGGAGGACACCGCCGTGTCCTTTCCAGCTCGCAGTGGGTGACAGACGCTGCCCACTGTACAAGGCAGGGCCATTTGGCCACACGCCCCATCCAACGCCATCCTTTGGCTGTTTCAGCTTGTGCACATACAGAATGGCCTTTCTCACCTCAGGTTAGCAGAGTGGGACTTCTCCTCTCACCTCACTTCCTTCTGCCCAAGATGCCTTTCTCCTCAACAGCGTGCCTCATACTCAGGTTCTGAACCGAGGGGTAGGAATGAGCAGCGAGAGCCAGGGGAACTGACTCATTTCGGATCTAGCCACTGTCATTCTCACCTGGACCACTTTGATCTTATCAGCACACACCTTTCAAAACACCCCTGAAAGTAAGAACAGTGTCCTGGTGTTGCTTTGAGCTACTACAGGCTCTCAGCATTTTGGGGGGAGTCAGTCTTTTCTGACATTATTTTGGTCTCTGTGAAGCATACAGTCTCTGCTATAACAACTCCTTGCCCACTTCCCCAAATAGCTACAGGCATTATGCAAAAAGAAAAGATGAAGGTGTATGCCAATAAAACATTATTTACAAGGGCTGGTGGCTCACTGGGTTTGGACTTCGGACTTGCACTGGCCAACCTCTTTTGTGCATAATAGAGGGCATTAGTGTGCTTCAAACAAAAATCAATGCTCTGTGAAATCCCCCCTCCCCGCCCAGTCTAGCTGTGACCATTAGACTGTCTTCAGCTAAGGTGACCTTTCAGGAAAAGCCCTGCAAGGCCCAAGTGCAAAATAAACAAGGGCAGCAAGTTGCATGCTAGCTTCTTTTATTTTAGGGGTGGGGGAGGCTCAAACTCACAGTGTAGCTAAGGTGACCCTGAATTCATGATCCTCCTGCCTCAGCCTCCTGACTGTTGGTATAACAGGCATGTACCACCATGTCCACTTATGTGGCTCTGGGCAAGTATTCTCCCAGTTGCACTACATCCCCAGCTCAGTCACAGCTTGAGGCTCCAGGGAATCCAGGAACTCAGTCACAGGAGCTCAATCCTCTCTAAGGTGAGGGCTGGGGCTGCCTCCATGGAGTGACTTAGACCACAGGAGGCAGTCAATGTTTGTGGGGGGATGGAGCGATCCTTCATGGACTCTACTCACAGGAGCTTAAATAGTAAATATGAAGTGCTTACAATTTTTCTTTGCTGCTGAAAGAGAAAAATGGCAGCATCTATCCTGCTGGACCGCATGATAAACATTCATGTTGCTCTACGCTCATTTTAATCAAGTTCTCAGCAGAGTGACAGGTAAAAGACCAAGCCCAGAAAACATACCGTTTCAAAGCCACTAGCTAAAAACCAAATATTTCTCTGCCAGTAATCAGTTCTCTACAGAAGAGCTCGGCGACTTGCCACTGATGAGGGTCTCTACATCTGTGGCCATCATTCAGACATAAAGCTCCACAACCCTACCAGGGCAGCAGCTCACATTCAAGGGTTGCAGTGCTGAGGGAGAAACGAACTTCATGTTTCAGAACTCTGCAGAATGGGGATGGTGGGCAGTGAACTCTCTCTCATCAGTGCAAGCTAGCCTCTGTGAGGGGACAGAGGGATGTTGAGCCTGGACTGACAAAGTCATGAACCCCAAACTACAGAGCGATCCGACAGAAGTCCATCTTAGCCATCAAAGGCCCCAGAAAACCAGGCTTGCTGCTATAGATTTTTGTAGAATGATCCCTAGAAGGAGAACAAAGATCCCAAATCCTACTGCCACTGTCGAGCTCAGAAGAAGGCATGGCTACACCATCAGCTGGAATGTGGCAGGGGTTACAGATCTCACCACCACAGATGTGAGCAACTGAAGCTCTGACTTGGATGTAGGAGATGGGATTAAAACCCATTTGTAAGTCAGGTCTTGAGAAATAACTTGTATTTCAAATTGTATACCATTGTAACTGAGTATATAGGTGGGTATCTTATAGTTATTTGAGCTCAAGTATATATAAGCATTGAAAGTATTCTAAAAGTCTAAAGAATTCAGTGTGAACTGTGGGAGCCCTTATTTCATAAGCTTGGCACTAATGATGATGCAGTGGCCACACAGACGTGCTTACTGTATCTGGATCCTCTAACCTTTTAAAAAGTAGACATGTTTTCTTGGGTTACCTAAGTAGGGAGCAGGGCTTCCATGACCGGGTCCTTGCAATAGAAACGAGGAGAGTAGATGTCTAGACAAGAAAGAGCAGGCTGTGCTGAGTCAAATGAGCAGTGGAGAGAAACACTGAGAACAGAACCCGCTGGGGAACAATCTTTGCACACTGTAAATATGCATTGCTCTCATTGGTTAATAAAGAGCCAACTGTCCAATAGCTGGGCAGGAAGAGATGCAGGGGGAGAGCCAGAATAGGAGGACGCTGGGAAGAAGGGTGGAGTCTGAGAGTCACAAGCCAGATGCGGAAGAAGCAACATGGGAAGTTAGATGAAGTAAACACGCCTTGGGGCAGCACATAGATTAACAGAAAAGGGTTAATTTAAGTTGTAGGAACTGGCTGGAGACAAGCTTAAGCTATTAGCTGAGCATTTAATAATGTCTCTGTGTGGTTATTTGGGGAGCAGCTGGTGGGACAGAAAAGTCTGCCTACAGAACCCACTCCTAGTGACCAGCCAGCCGGTGAGCATCCTCTGCATAGAAGGCCTAAAGGAGGCCAGCACCAGGCTCTGAAGGGAGCATGCACGCAGAAGTCCTCAACAGGACAGGGCCCAGGTGTAATGGATCCCCAGCATGCTGGAGACGGAGATGAGAGCAGACAGGCAAGGCAGCTTGGACTGCAGCTGTACAGAGGCAGAAGGGATGGTCTGGAGTGGGAAGAGAGACAGTGGCCAAGTGTGAAGGAGGAAATGAAGAGAGAAGAGGAAAGGAGATGTGAGAGAAGAGACTCCACCCTGCCAGATGTAGGCATACAATGAGTTGCCACAGGCTCCTCTGATTAACTTATTATTGCTGTGCAAACAGATGCTCCAAAGCCAAACGGGTAGTGAGCTCATCTAAGGTCTCACTCTCAGATCCCCCATGTGCTCCTCTGCCTAGCAAACCTTCTAGACAAGGAGAAGCCAGATTTCCAAAGAGTCCATGTGAATGACATGTTCGGAAGACTCCAGCAGATCCATGCACGGGTGTGCACACAGCTTTGGGTTTAGGGAACGGTAACACATGACCGAACCATGACAGATTACAATGAGATTGTGCTATGGCAAATTCCAACCTTCTGCAGCAATGTAATCTCCACCCCCTGCCAGCTCCAGCAGTGACTGCAGTGAAGGTCTTTGAGCACATGCAAATGCATGCTTTTTCCACTTAAGAGTCCTTGGCTGAACTTTTACTATTTTTTTCTTCTTCTCTGTATCCCTGGGATATGAAGGCCCTACTCAAGGAGTCCATAAAGTCACCCACGCACAGAGGTAACGCATCTTTAAACCACAGCAAACTGAAAGAGTGTTGTGGAACATTCTTTCAGACTTAGGTACATCCATCACACAAGGAAAGGCCATGCGTTAGCTGCGTCTAGTATGGCTACTATGGGCCATGGCTTCTAACCCTGGCATAGCCTTCTTTCTCCATTTTTTAGGAAGTCTTCCATGGCAGGGAAAAGGGTTTTCTGTAAACTCTCCTTGACTGCCTTCTTAAATTTGTAATATGAAACCCGGGCAGGAGAACCCCATGATGATCCTAATCCATACAAGACAAGCTAAGTGGAAGAGATCTGAGCTCTGTGGTGGGCAGACCCTGTCCTGTTCTGCACTGAAAGGGACAGATCCACAAATGTGAGACCTTTGGTATCACCAGTATTTTATTTAATCACCTGGCCGTTAGGTCAAATCTCCAATTACGCAGTAGTTAAAATTAATTAGCAATTCTAGCCAGACTTTCTCAGTTTCGTATGTGGCTCAGTAGGACAAGCTAGTGCTGGTGTAAGGTTCTCACCAAGAGGGTTCTGATCTACATGGAGAATGAATCCGAAAAGAAAATGTTCAGACTATTCCAATCACAGTTGCAATGGAGGTGCCCCCCCCTCTGTGTGTGTGTGTGTGGGGGGGTGAATTTGAATCCCGCAACTTTTTATGTCATTACCAGCTTGTCGTCCATAACTCCTGTCACCCACAGCTCTCCAGCCAGAGTGTGAAGCCCAGGTTTGCAGACTCTCACCCTGAGGTCTACTCAGGATCTAAGGCATTCCATTGTCTTGGTTTTTCTTGTATTTCTGGGAAAGCCATCTTTGACCAAGACATTCAGTTTATAAATGGATTTGCATTTGGGGGGGATGTATGTATCTGGGGTGGTGGTGTCACACAGCATCTGCCACCCTGGCTCTGATATATTCCTCGTTGCTCTCCTGGCTCAGCTTGCTGCTGGCATCTCACATGCCAATGCTATGAGGCACCGTCTGCCCTGGTCCTCCCACAATCCAGTCAGGCCGTTCCCATCACGGCAAGTACTTCCTCTGTCAGAGAACACAGACTAACTGAAGCCACAGCCGGAAGCAGGCTGACCACAAGTGCTAAAAGCTCTGCTTACTTCTTTTCTAGGTAGAGTTGGAAAAGTCCCTGTAAAGGCAAACACTGAAGTTTTAGACACGGGGGTGGCACTGACCAGCCACTTCAACATGTCCTTGACTGGAAAGAGGGAGAGTGTGCTGTATGGGGGTGAGGAGCAGAGCCAGGGGGAGGAAGAACAGAGGCAGAGTGCAGGAGGATGGACTGCCTGCTGCAAGCGCTAATTGTTCTGAGAAGCAGGTGTTTTCTTCCCAGGTTCAAGCGAAGTTGCCGTTCTGAGAAAGACTCCAGAGAATCCATCACCTCCTCAGAGGGAGCCTGCTCAGGTAGAGAATTCTGTTTACTGCCGAGACAAGGGAAGGTTACTTGCCAAACGCTTTGTTAGAAAGATTAGAACATGATGATGGGGGAGGGGGGTGAAGGGTAAGCCCATGGGTCCTGGAAGAGAGGACAAGTTCTAGAAAACAGAACTGGTGCTTTACTCCTAAGTAACCACTGCGCTGGGAAGACTCTCGGTGCGGAGACTGTTTCCTAGCCCAGATGGTAGCTGCATCTCTATGTACAAGACTCGTGACATGACACAAAGAGGGGAAGGGGGATGCCAGGAAACAGGCTTGAGTTCAGTCGTCACCCCCTCAGAATGCCTAGAGAGGAGGGAGACTGAGGTCATGCTTAAGTCTGCCAAAGCAGACATGTAGGGTGCTCAGCAGACTTGGAATCAGTCGCCCCTTTGGTGAGTAAGGCTGGATCATCTACACTGAAGAAAACAATAACTATTCTTTAGACTCCATTTGCTCTTTACACTCAGTGCCTTTGAAATGTATACATTAAAAAACCCCTAAAAAGTATGTTCCAACCTGGTTCTAGAAAAAATCAGTGGACGCTACAGGCTCAGCAGGGAGAGGCAGATGAGGCCCGGAGGGTTGTAGGGCCGTGAAACTATTTTGTTTGGGTCCGTAGCTATAAACCACATGTTTGTCTAAACACACTGGACACCAAGAGCGATGGTAATGCAAACTAGGATGCTCACAACCGTGCCATAGCATCTGGATGACAGCTGCAGTACATGTGCTTCAGGAACACACCTTTTCAACTGGGATAACTACAGGGAAGGAAGGGAGGGAAGGACGGGAAGAGAGGGAGGGGGCGAGAAGTGATACATGAGAAAATGTGCTTCCTGCTCCATTTCTCTGGAAATCCAAAATTGCTCAAAAAATAAAGTTTGTTAACTGAAAGAAAATTGATCTTCTACCTGGAATTTCATTGCTACCCCAAATAAGCTACCAATAAGAATCCAGTTAGCCTAAACCACATCAGCATTGCTCCTTCATAATTTCTGTACACTTCTTCCACAGATTAGTGACTGTCTTGGTCTGGGTCAGAAGCCAGGTAGAGTTACGGGTGACTTTCTCTGTGCGCATAGGATGGACTGAGTTAGCTCATAGAGCTCATGGCGCTCTCTCTCTCTCTCTCTCTCTCTCTCTCTCTCTCTCTCTCTCTCTCTCCTTCTTCTTCCTTTCTTAAAAAAAGAAATCACCAGCTATTGTACTTGGTGACTGTCAGGATCAAATGGCTGTGAATGTGTCCCCTAAACTGGATGGCATTGTGCAAATGCATTATAAATCAATAAAATTATTTGCGTAAGCTGACGAAGCTCACTTAGAGGTAAGGCTGTAACCTAGATATCAACTTGACTCCTACCTAAATTACTTTCTTCCTTTGGGGTAAGGTTCCAGAGACCCCGTTTTCTCTTTTCTCAGGAGGGTTGTCCAAGCTGCTCACAAGTTCAAGTGTCACTCTGGCTGGTTCTGAGCTCAGAAAGACAGTACCAAAACAGGCACATTATATAATCTTCAGCAGGGCTGTGGTGACCTATTACCCTTCCTAGACTCAGTTAAGAGTTGTTCTTGGATGATAGAGCACAACAGAGACCAGCTCGTGCCAGCAGAGAGGACCGCACCCATTTCTGACGAAATTCCTCCCAACAGCCAGCTGCACAATCGACCTTTCAAGTCACTCTGGGGCCACAGGTGAAGTGTTCCCTGGGCACCCATGGGACCGTATGAAGGGAGAGTTCACCACTGAGAGTGACACTTCTGGGTCCTGGGTACCTGGGGTTGCCACGTTGAGCAAACCAAAGGTCAGAGAGGAGAGGGAGGGGGATAGCTGCCTGTGCCAGGCAAGGCAGGGCAGGTCCTTTTGAGACTCAATAAGAAACAATCTGGCAAAAATCACCCTTTTCTTGAATACAGCATCCAAGCTGGCTTCTGACAAGCTACTCAGGCAGCTTCCCTTGCATTTTCCACTTGCTGAGAACTGGCCAGAACATTCTTCTAGTTGTATATAGAGATCTTGGCAATCTTCACAGGTTTTCTGATTCTTTCAAGAGTCAATGAGTTTTCAGTGTTGATACAGTTAAGGGAATCCAGTGGGTTTTTTTTTGTGTGTGTGTTTTATGCCTACTTTCATAACTACCTTCCTAAAATCTTTTGCACCTTTGAACAGACACAAAGATACATAGCTGGGCGTGGTGGTGCAGCCTTCAATCTTGGCACATGGGAGGCAGAGGCACGCAGGGTCTCTGTGAGTTCAAGGAGAGCCTGAGCTACATAATGAGTTCTGGGACCGCTAGGGCTACATAGTGAGACCCTGTCTCAATATAGGTGCGTGTGCGCACACAACCAGCTAATAGTTGCTTCATATACCATGGTGTTCCTTCTGAGCTCTTTCAGTGGGTTTACAGAACAGAAAACTCAAGACTTAAGCTTTGTTCAGTGATGACTTTGTACATAAATACTCCGGGGGCAGGCTAAGAACGTGCTACCATTACTGCCCACAGGCTTCGGAAGGAACTGAAGAGCTGGCCTGCATCTACCAACCCAAAAGTGGTTTGCAAGGATGGTGCCACATCTGAAGAATGCATGCCAGAGCTCACCTATCAGATGCCTATCCCCAGTCTCCAGAGAGTCACAAGCTTGGTCATACAGGTCATCTCTGATACCACTTTGAATGTTGTTATGGTGTTTCAGAGTTAACAAGGCTACAAGACACTCCCACTCCTACCTGGGCCACTGTCATTTTTTTCTTCTTTATGGAACAGACACTAAAGGGAAGGTCTGTGAAGGTGACAACTCAAAGTCCTGACCGCCTATATGACCTCTGCATACTAAGGTCCTTCCACCTTTCCCATGTTCTCTGCAGGCATTCTAGCAAGCTTCACTCAAAAAGATGGTCTCAAAGATTTTCAAGGTATGCACGAGATAAACAAAGTCCATTTACAGGTTGAGGTTTATACTTCTTTATAGTCCTTTTTTTTTTAAAAAAAAAATGGCTCCACACCCATGGCAGCAATCTGATACAATAGCCTGGTCTAGCAGACAAAGTCAGTACTTAGAATCACCAGGAGTGAATGCAAGACTTCAAGGAAGGGATGAGTAGCAGCCCAGTGCACTGTTTGGTGGAGGAAAAAACTGGAGGGTGGCTGTGTGTATTTCTGTGAGTTACTGGGGGACTGTGTATGTGTGAATACTCAATGTAGGCACATAAGCATGTGCCCTTCACGGCTCTATCAAACCTTTGCTGGCACAGCCCTCACTTGCTGCGGCCTAGAAGACCAGAGTCTCAGTCAGGTGCCCTGCTCCCCCCCCCCCCAGCCATATTCTTCTTCAGCGTTTCATATCCTTTAGGGCAGACGATGGTTCCTGCTCCGCTGGTGGTCAGAGACCACGTAGCATACGGACTATATCCAGAGCACACTGGAGCTGCACACAGAGCTGCAGGCCGGATGCCACGTGCTTCCCAACACACGGAAAGGTGTCCATGGAGCACAGGAAGGAGGTGGTGGCCCCACCTCCTCTACGCCAGAGGACAGACATGTTATGAAGTTAGGTGGGGAAACTTAAGCTCAGCAAGTGCTTTGTGCAGCTGCCACCAACAGGAACCCAAGCTCAAGCGCAGAGGGTGGGGTGAGAGCCTGGCTGGCTGGCTGGGAGGCACTGAATGGTGCTGACACACAGTTTCCAGCCACGGAGAAGTCAGTGCCAAATCCCTCTCCACTTCTCTTTCACCCTGATATTCTTGAACTTGGCCATGGTGTCAGCTAACTCCAGGAGGCATTCTGGGAATCCTATTTAGAGGGCAGCACAAGCTGTCTCCTCACTTACGGCATCTAAGGGCTTTCGACCAATGCTTATGGACTCCCAGGCTAGGCACAAAGCTGTTGCTATGGCACTGGGGATACCGGATCATTGGTATTGGTGCCCCAGGAATTTATCACGACACTCCCTTCCTCCAAGCGTCCTCCCTTGGTTTCCAGAATCAAAGTCCAAACCCGTTACTGTACGCCCGCCCGAATGGAGCAATAGGGTGTCAATGTCACGTTCTCAATGCCAGGACAAAACAGAGCTGGTGCGAACTCAGGCAAACAAGTGAGGGTGGAGCTGGCTGCATGCCGTCAGCCTCTGGCCCCTCAGCTGTGTACTCTAGGTGGCTAGCAGGGGCTCCAATATTAAGGCACTTTAATTCTAAGTTCCCTAAGGGAGTCTTTTCTGGATGGCTCTGACGTTTTATATGTGCTTCCTTATGCTGGGCAGCCCTTTCTCCAGACATCCAGAGCCTTGATCTTATCTTGCTATGACACACAGAGTCTCTATGCCAGCCCTTGGACTACCCTGGGCAGAAAGCTACTGTCCGTGCACTGAAGAGTACCCGCCTGCAGATAATGAGTACCGCGCTCTCTCGGGTCAAGCAAAGTGCGAGACTTGGGTCAGTTCTGCTTTACAACAGAAGGGAGTGACACACAGGCAGAGGCGTGCGCACTTCCCATGCTGATCTTTTAACCTTGCTAGCAGTTGCTTTCTGACTGTTTACTTCCTGTGTCTTCTTATCAACTACAGACAAACAAGCTGGGGCCAGCTCTCCTGCTTTCCAGTGGCTCCACGCGCTTTGCTAATACAATTTATTTGCTTGTAGCCCTTTTTGGGGGTGGAGGGAGGGGAGAAAGAAAGAAAGAAAGAAAGAAAGAAAGAAAGAAAGAAAGAAAGAAAGAAAGAAAGAAAGAAAGAAGATTCTCACCTTCTTTTTGGATGCAAATTGCATTAGGATTTTTAAGGGAAGCATTTCCCAATAATGCAAAGCTCCCGGCCCCTCCCCTGCTGGGCACAAGGCTCCTTCACCTGAGAAGGGATTACTGGAGAAGAGTCCACAGCTGTGAGAAAGAGTCAGCGTGAGGCTTAAGGGATGTCAGATCAGACATTCTCCTGTTTAATTGTCACTGAGTGAAGCTCCTGGGCTTGAGTCACCTGGGTGTGGAAGCTGGTCTGCCTGGTGGTTCTGATGATTCCTCTAGTCTTCTGTCCTTAGACTCCCCCCCCCCCACCAGATCTGACCACCAGAGACTATTCTTCTGTGTCAGGTGTGAGGGTAGAGGTGTTTAGCATATATTCCGAATGAATATATACTCTCAGAGAGCTGTATACTCTCTGCCCCACCTCTTGTCATCTCTACACTAGCCCTTGAGGTGGTCACCTGGGAGCCATGCTGGCTGTCCACAGCTTTGAGAATTAAACCCCATCTAACCACAAAGTTCTAGGCCTGCTGATTTATGCATTAGCCAGCCAGCATTACCTAGGAGATCCTCTTTCAGGCTCTCCTCCCTATCTCCCACAGGGCTTTTTCTGCCTGTTTTAAAAATGATTAATTCCATACGTTAGGGAGATGAGACAGTCAGATGACAAAGGCGGCAGGCTCCTGACCCAGAGGGCTGTGTGCAGGTGTACCCACACTCTTACCTGCAACTGTACCTGGATGTGTGGGTTGGGGCCACCTGAGGCTCAATTGTGGCTCAGCATCTCTGGTCCAGTTGCGTGAGCCTGCAGAGGCTGATTTAGCTGTATGAGCCTTAGGTTCCCACCTGTGAACTGTTTACATCAAGACGCTGCATATAGAGTGTGCGTCTTATACCTGCTGAATAATGACAACCTAGGACAGGCAGTGCTTATCCAGTCAGCCCTGCTTCTGCCATGACTGAGCATCCTTCTGGCAGCAGCCTCAGGATACCCCAGCCATTAAAGTCACCTGGGGACACACATTCAGGTCGGCCACTTCTGGGCCCTGGATGACTATGCTATCTATCACGAAGGAGAGAAGCACTCAGAACAGCCCAGGGTACTCTATTCAGTCACCCCACTTTTATTCAATTCACTCAGAAACACTTCTGGAAAACAAAAACACACACACACACACACACACAAAACCCTAAGACTACGAGGTGGAATTTCAAGACACATAAGTGAAAATCTATGTTTAGTTAGCAAAACAAATCCAATTATTTTTAAAAAGCATTTACCCTTTAAATGCTTCTTGTGCTTCTAACATTCAAGAACAATTCAGGCTTCTATCTTGAGTACAGTAGGAAAGTGGGCTACTGCGTCTTTCTGGGAATCACATGTTTTATCTCTTACCTGTAATGCCCCCATTTATCTGGTACTTAAATCCTCTTGGGCAGAGAATTCAGAGTGGATTCCTACCCAAGAGCACCGCCTTCCAACTTATCGTCTATAGAGAAACACAAACCCTCAGTCCAGTGGGCGCAGAACAAAGCCGCTGGTGTAAAAATTAGACAAAAGGGCAGGTAGCATGTACATGACCCGGGAAATGCACGTGTGGACCAAGAAGAACCAAACTCCTTCACCTATCACCACGACTGCAGTTCCTAAGAGAAAAGGCAACTTATTTGTTGATTTTTTTTCCCCATCTGAGCAGCCAGGGGCTATGTGAGGTCACTCTGTTGTCAGCTTGCCTGGAAACTGAGGTGACAAAGGCAACATCCTCTCTATCTTTTAAGCTGCATCTGCATCATAGCGGGCAGGGAACAGAAGAAAGGCAGTTTCTCCAACGCCTGGAGTCACAGCACCACCTACTAACACAGGGCTGCAACCAAGGGTCAGGTCTACTAGTGAACCATGAACAGCCCCAGGATTCAGTCCCAGAACCCCTAAACCATTCTCTGCATCAACAGAAGCCACACTGACATGGAGAAGGGGAAGACACAGGGGTTTTTCCGTATAGGATGATATTAAAATCAAGAGGGCTTAGTGACAATGAGTCAGCAGCCAAGTGTCTCCACAGGGATGGAACTGTAAGAATGCTCCTGGCAGCTCGTCTGTCTGTCACCTCGTGGCCCTCTGTTTGCTGCCTTCTGTACTTAGGCCTGCCCGCCAGCTGTTGCCCTCCACACCCTCCTGCCACCCTTCTGGCCTTATCTGTCCAGTCACAGATGGATGTGCGAGGTGGCATCAGTGAATTTATATACCAGATGCTCAATGGGCCAGTGAGGTCCAATGACTTGCTGGGGATTGCATGCCTATGAAGAAGAGAGTTGGCACTCAAACCAGGATCTTCTGTCCCCAAAGCCAATCCTTGGGGAGGGATGAGCTTTGTGGGACTAGCACTAATGAAATGAGAGAGGGGATGACCAAAAGGAGGGAGACAAAGACCTATGTTATGTTATGCTTGAGCGAAATTTAATGTGTGGGTGAATGGCTGGGAATTTCTCAACTGCAAGACAGTTTTTTTCTTTTCCCTCTAGGGATAGCAAGAAATGCGCAGCTGCTCTTGGTGGACAGGAAAGGTCTTGTTACCTTGACTGTGGACTGTTTCACAACTGAACTAGGGAAGGTGAGAGAGCTGACCTAGTGAGCCTGTCTCATGGGGGATTGTTTATTTTGAGAAAAGGTCTCATGTAGCCCAGGCTGGCCTCCAATTCCTGAAATCTTGTCTCCACATCCCGGATGTTTGGATTACAGGTATGAGCCACCAAACACCCAGCTGCCACGTTTGTGTGAAGGTTGGCTCTACCAAAGAGAGAAGTGTGCCATTGGGATATGAATGCAGGCAAAGCGGCCCTATGCTCGTACTCAGGCAACCTCCTCATCCTACCCATCCATGTTCACTCATGGCTGCGCGACTCTCATTCTCTCTAAATCATAGCCCACTAACCAGACGGTAGCTGTGGGAGACGAGGCCCATTTTCTAGGCCTGTCGCCTCTGTCTGCAAGGGGCTGTCCTTGAGGTACCAGAAGTTCTTTTACATCCTGAATGGCCACCTGAGACTTTCCACTTGGTCTCCTGCATGGCCCTTTAGCAGATGGTACTGAGCTGATCGTCTAGAAGCTCTGGAATCTTAACCAATAGGTTAACAGACAGTAGAGGAAGAGTTAAACATCACCTTCCCCTGTCAGGCAAGTGGTGTCCTTCCTGATGACCACATGGCACTAAAGAGCCTTTTTTAAAGACACACAGTATACAGAAGGGGTGAGCCCTGCCAGGCTCAGCTTCCACCTCTGACAGCAGCCCCCTTCCTGTCTTTTACTCTGCAGTAATGACAGTCCCCAAGGGTTGTCGCATCTCACAGCCTGGTTTCCTGCCCAGAAGCAGTGAGTAAGGAGGCTTGCCTCAGCGGAGATGTTTGGGAGGCCTCTCCTCTGGACTGTAGACGCTTCCCCATAGCATGAGCTCACGGGGTTACAACATAGGCATGTGACTCGCTCCAATACAGCTCGGAGGGCCCAGGACACTGATACCCCTGACTCGTGAAGCCGAGCACTCTCAGATCCTGTCCTGCTATGTCTAACTCTCCATGTCAGGGAGATTCATGTGGCAAACAAGTTGAATCACCAAACAGCACTGGCAAAAGGCTTTGGCTGGTGGCTCTAATACGCTTCGGTGCCACCTTTAGGGCATAAAGCAACAGATTTCCCAGCAGTGCTGATGTTCAGAGTTAAGGACCCTTTGATACCCTAGATTTCCATGCTTTCTGACAAGACATCTTAGCCCATCAAAGCACAGCACAGACAGGAAGCATAATGAATGCCCAGGCCCCCAGAGCATTAAACATAGAGGACTCTGACCAGGCTGTGTTGCAGGCATGGGGTCACTCTGGCATTTAATCCCAGTCAAGTGACACTCACAAGACTTCGTGAAGTCTCCACGATTGAGACGGAGGCCCCCAAGGGCCCCAGATTTTTCTATGACCATAATGTAAGGGGATTGATTGCTTCATAATCAGCCCTGGAAAAATGTCAAGCAAGGACACAGCCACTTAGGAGAAAAGTTCAGGTCACCATGCATGCAGGTGGCAGTGTGCAGGCTGATAGAACATGGGCCGATTTGTCAGTGTCAACCACTGGAGGAAGAGAATCAGAGGGCTGATGTCCTACTAGAGTGTCCTGACCCTGTAGGACCGGCTCTGACTCTTGTCTGTTCCCACCCGACCAGGCCTCACCAGCACCCTGTCAGCTGCCTCCCATCAAAGCGCTACAGAAGGGGAAACCCACCTCAGCACCTTCTAAGCTAGGGGTGGGCAGGCATAGACTCCAGCCCACTTCTATCCACATTTATCCTGGTCCTGGTATCAGTGAAGTGGCACCTAAAAGCTTGTGTGGTAAGGGCTTGGTCCCCAACTGCAATATCTAATCATTGAGAAGTGACCGTATTAGAAGCACTGTCTTAATCAATGGATCAATCCTTTGGATGGCATCTTTAAAAGTGGAAGAAACTTCCAGAAGTAGGGCCTAACTGGAAAAAGTGGGTCATTGAGAATTTCACTATATTTTTTTGGTCTCTCTCCGTCTCTCTCGTGTGCACTCAGCTGGGCATGTACACAAGGAGGCTGAAGGTTGCCAGTGGGTGTTGTCATGGTTAGCTCTAACTGTCAACTTTGGCACAGCTGAGAGTCACCTGAGTAGGAAGTCTCAATTGAGGAACTGCTCAGGTCCAGTTGGCCTATGGGCATGTCTATGGGGCATTTCTTTGATGGCTAATGTATGTAGGAGGCCCCTGTCTACTGTGAGCAGCACCAATTTCTGGGCTTGTAGTTCTGGGCTGTAAGAAAGCTAGTTAAGTAGAAGCCCATGAGGAAAGCAGCAAGCAGCATTCATCTCTGGTTTCTGTTTCAAGTTCTTGCTTGAGTTCCTGCCCTAAATTTTCTCAATAATGGACGGATTTGAAAGTGTAAGTCAAGCTGGCCCCTTGCTTTTGGTCAATGTTGTAGCACAAACACAGAAAGGGAATGAGAACAGTGTTCCTCTCTATTGCTTTTCTCATCAGCTTTGGAGGTGGCGTCTCTCACTGACCCTGCTCCTCATCACTTGTCCGGTTCATCTACCCAGCAGGGTCCAGGGATGGGCCTGTCTCTGCACCCCTAGCCCTGGGGTTACAGGCATGCACCACCAAGCCTGGCTTCTAACGTGGGTGCTGGGATCTGAACTTGGGTCCTCACGTCTGTACAAGAAGTGCTCTGCTTACTGATGCCTTCCTGGCCCAGAATTGGCCTTTAAAGGATGATAATCTCTTTCTGTTCTCTGGCCTCCATGAGGTGGAGTAACTGTGTTCTCCCATTTCCTTACCACACAATGCTCTGCTTCACCACAACTCAGGAACAAGAGAGCCAGCTAACCATGGACCAGAACTTCTGAAACGGAGCCAACACCAACCCTCCTCCTTCGGTTGTTGACCAGGCACCTGTCACTATGATGGAAGAATGGACTTTCTGCAGTCTCTGTGTGCGCGCATGTGTCTGGGTGCACTCACCCATGTGTTCAAGTATACTGGCCAGAGGCTGGCATCAAGTGCTGCCTTCTGCTCTCCAGCCTTTTTTTAAAAAAAAGCTTTCCTTTTCTTTCTTTCTTTTTTTTTTTTTTAATGTGCGTGAGTGCTTTGCCTGCATGTCTGTGTGAGGACCTACCTGGTACTCAGAGACCAGAAGTGGACACTGGATCCCCTGGTACTGGAGTTACAGGCCAAAGTAACAAGTATTCTCAACTACAGATCTGTCTCTTCAGTCTCTTATAGCTTACTCCAAAACATACATTTACCATTTGTTTATTTAGTTATTTTGTGTGTGCACATGGCATGTGAATGAGTTCTCTTTACACCGTGCTAGTCTGAGGAATTAAATTCAGGTCGTTAGTCCTGGCAGCAGGTGACTTTTCCCACTGAGCCGATCCCAAGCCCTTGGATGGTAACTGCTCATGTCAGTATATCCTGTGTTCTCTGCTAGATTCTTACTACTCACTGACTTCCAGTGAGGCCCCCGAGGAAGGCTGGTGGTGGAGGTCCAATCCTGGCGTGACTGCTGAGTCAGACTGGGATTCTACCTATACCCCCGTTAGGTTTCCAAGTGCATTAGAATTTGTGCAACATGGATTAGACCCTGTGGTAGTTAATACTGACTGTCAACTACAGGATCTAAGATCACCGGAAAGACAGACCTCGATGAGGGAGTTTCTAGGCTTGGTTAACTGAGGGGGGAAGACCCACCCTAAGTGTGGGTGGCACCGTTCCATGGGGTCCTGGACTGACTAAGAAGGAGGAAGTGAGCAGAGAGTCAGAACTCGTGGCTGTGGATCTGATGGGAGCAGTTGCCTCTCACTCCTCCTTCATGCCTGCTCTGCCAAAGTAACTCCCCTCCCTGAAGTTGTTTCTTTTCAGGTGTTTGCTCAGTCATGGATGAAGAAACTAATACAGACCCTAAGGATGTCAAGCTGCATATGGCAGTATTCCCCCTCCGCCCCCCCCCCCCCGGAGCCTTGTAGTTTGTAGGACTTGTGGTACTGAAAGTATTACCAAGTGATGTGGCACTCATGACTGTAGCACTGCCTGCACTATAGTTCAAACCCTAACCACCGCTAGCCTGTGAGCCTGCCGTGTGTAACACTGCCCCTCATTGCAATGTGTGTGAACACTGTTGTTCACTGGGG
>NW_004949099.1:22482785-22519334 GCF_000317375.1 Microtus ochrogaster | reverse complement strand
GACAGCAGAGCAGAGTCGGGGAAACTCATTGTCAGGCAGAGCCCTCCAGTCTTTGGCAACTGGGAGGACAGTAACCAATCCTGAAGCCTTTTCAAGAGCCAACGGCCTTTTCCAGGGTGAGGCCAGGCTCATCACAAAGGGTCACCTGCTTTCCCAGTTCATGCCTCCTCGCTTGGTCACACACCCCTGCACACCCTAACGAATTTGGAGAGCATGTGTCATAAAGAGCAGCTGGCTGGGACTCTCATGGCACATGTCTGGTGACGCCTCAGAGCCCTGCTGGAGAAGAGTGATCGGAAAACCTGCAGCAGCCACTTTTCTGCCTCGCCGGGACACAGCAATACACGCTTCCCACCAGCAGCAAGATTCATCTGGGGCTCAGATTCTTTCCTTCATACGATCCCTTCCAGACACTTAGCAGAGCACCTCACCGAAGGCTAGGCTGAGCCCAAACAAGCAAGTCATGCTTAAAACTACACCTCCCGGATCATTAGGTGTGTAAGGCGCCTCTAATAATCAAGGAGAGGATTCTGACAGATCTTATGCTGGGAGGTGGAGCAGGCGGTAAGTTAAGACTCCAGACCCAGCTGTTAGACAGCCCAAGTCAATTCAAGTCTCAGTAGCCCCTCCTTGGGAACAGGAGGACCGTGGGTCCGGATGAGCCCCAGAGATCATGGGTGAACACAGCACTGGCATCTCCATCAATAGGTTTTTGGTAGTGGCTCCTCTCCAGGTACCAAAACCACATATTGAGCTAAGAAGATAGAGCAGTGGTTGCCATGGCTGCCCTGCTTTCAGGGCACCTCGGGGGCATCTTTTCACTCACCCTGATCATCTCGGCCACATAACTCTCTGGTCCGGTGTACTCCGTGGAGTCCTTCACTTTCACCAGCACGATGAAACACAGATAGTGCCACATGTTGTGCTCCTCCTTGATGTGCTCCTCAAAGGTGACAGTCTTATTGTCAAACTTGTCTCTTTCTAAGCCTAAACAAGAAACAGAACATCCCAGATTCCTACTGAGCACTCGTGATACAGGAAAGTCAATAGAGCCGCTTGTCTTGATTGATCTGCATGCGGAGTTGAAGTCTATTGGCTTTGAAACACACTTTCATCATGGCAGGAGGGCTCAGGCTGAGTCCGATTCATTGGGGTTTGGTTTATTTTATCTTTCTGTTTTGTTTTGAGAAGGGGTCTCACATACCCTAGGTTGGCCTCAAAAGCCCTATGTGGCCAGAGGATAACTCTGAACTCCTGGTTTTCCTGCTTCACACTAGCAAGTGCTGGATTTATACACAGGCAGGAGCATGTGAGGACCCTGTCTGGGTCTGAACCCCACTTCGGCCATTTGCTGCTGGCTACTAGACTTGCAGGTGTCTTGGTCACTTCATGGGTGATGGGAAACCTGCCTTCTAAGTTCCAGGGTGAGAACATGGGGACAGGCTCAGACACAGGAGATCAGTGAATTCCAACTCCCTCTCCCAGGTAAATGCCAAAATGCAGACAGGGTAAAGGGAACTTTAAACCAATTTCTGTTGCTAGTTGAGAACTGTAGTTTGTAGAGGTCTGGGTTAGTCATTATGAAATGAGAGTTGGGAAATAAAGAAATATATTTCAGGCCATTAGTGGGATTTGGATTGCTCATGTTAAGAAAAGGAGCACAAATATAAAGAGTAAGGAGGATGCTACAGACACTGTAATGCTGGATTAGGATTAGAGGTAGTCATTTCATTGTTATATATATGAAACTAGAGAAAAAGATGCAGGTGTGTGTAGATCTGTTTCCATGTGTCTCTATACACACACCAAGGTATACACATATACCAGTCCATAGTTCTATAGCTTAGGCCAGGAGCAGTGGACACAAATAGGAATGAGGACTTAGACACTGGCTACTAAATGCCTATTTCACTATGAACAACTGGGGCATATGGAGAAATGGATGATTATATTGCTAGATTAGGGAGAGCATAGGTCTGAGACCAGAAATTCTTAAGATGCCAGAAAAATAAGTACAAAAAATATGACATGTCGAAACACAGAAGCCAGCCTGAAAGGGTTCTCATTGGCCAAATCCAAGGTAAACTGAGCATCAAAACAGAGTCAGGTACAATGGCACATACCTGTAATCACCAGAGTTGGGAGGGTGAGGCAGGAAAATCACATGTTCAAGGCCAACCTAGGCTACATAGTAAGATGCTATCTTAAAATTAATGAACTAATAAATCATAACAGAAAATAAATACATGAAGCAGGAATCATCACTGGATACTAAAGCTGGGGCTGAAAGTCTAATGTGAGAAATACCAAGGTTAGTTCCAGTTTCCAAGCTTCCTGCCATACAGTGACTTTCTGATGGAGGAAACATGCCAGTTAGGTCCTCAGCCAAGCGATCAAACTGAGTATCAGCAGCTTTAATAGGAACTGGCTCCATGTGTCCCTGGTATGGCAAGCTGAGAGGGACGGAAAAGCATGTCTTTGATATTCACATAAAAATGCAGAAGCTCAGCTCTACCACAGGGAGCTTCTGAGAAACTCAAATCAAGGGGCATCCTACAGCCCTCAGAAATGTCTGTCCTTGGAGTTAAGAGGGGTCTGAAGGTGGAATGCCACCCATGGTCTGGGGCTTTCGAAGGGTGCTACCAGAATGAAGGGTGAAGTCTTAAAATTCGATAGGCAGATTTGTCTCTCTTTTGATTTCTCAATTTCAGTAACTATACTGCAGCCATGGAAGAGAATGTCCTTGTCCTCGGTAAATATATACCGAAATATTTGGGCACAAAAGGGCATTGTGCCAGCCATTGACACTGAGATGGCTTGGAAGAATTGTGTGAGCGAGTGTGCAATTGTACGTGAGTGAACGTGGGGGTTTGTGTGTGTCTCTCTGTGTGTGTCACGTGTGACTGAATAAAGCAGAGGAGAACTAGTGTTAAAATTTGGAGACTCAAGACTAGGAGAAACTGTATTAGGTTTATGACTTCTATAACTAAAATTATATCAATAAAAAGCTCAAGAGATAGGTCTTAAAGAGGTTAAAAAGTATTTAAATGTTCAAAAGAAAAATGTTCATTTTTATTATATATACCGGGAAGGGACTCATAAATTTAGCAACTATATTATGAATAACGCTGAAATGATTCCTTATCTTCCAGATTCCCACATGATTAGCTTGCATCTGCATACATTTTCCTACAGTTATGGTAACTTTTCGTGACATTTTTGGTACCCCAGGAAACTATTTTTATTTTGTTTTTTGAGAAAGGGTTTCATATAGCTCAGACTGGCTTCAGGCTCTCTGTATCTCCTAGGATGGCCTTGAACCCATGATATTCCTGGCTCAGCCTCCCCCCCCAGACTGCTGGAATTCCGGCTGTGAGCACTTTTTTCATGCAGCAGCTCCCTACTTAACCTGCACTGTGAGGGGGGCTATGCCAGGAGCCTATCCAAGTTTTCCCTCCTAATTCTCACAGTGACAGAGAAGTGCATGGGAAGCCACCCACTTTACAGATGGGGACAATGTTCAGCGAGGGTGAATGACTGAACACAGGCGCATGGCCTGTCAGCAGCTAAGGCTGCACGTGAGCCAGGCATGACACATCAAGTCCAGGCCTTTAACTTTCACCTGACTGTGAGAGACCTTTTTCTTTCCTTCCTTTAAAAGATAAAATAGTCTGGGTGGTGGCAGCACACGCCTTTAATCCCAGCACTTGGAAGGCAGAAATAGGCAGATCTCTGTGAGTTCTAGGCCAGCCTGGTTTACAAGAGCTAGTTCCAGGACAGTTAGGGTTGTTTTACACACACACACACACACACACACACACACACACACACACACACACACCCATTACAAAACCCACCCCTTCCCCAAAATTATTGAATTGATTTTTTTTTTTTTGACATAGGGTCTCACTATATCTCCTTGGCTGTCCTGGAATTGGCTATGAAGACCAGACTAGCCTCAAACTCACAGAGATCTGCCTGCCTCTGCCTCCTGAGTGCCAGAATTTAAACAAAATTATACCATCTCTCAAACTCATGGCTCTTTATCTCTGTCTCACACACACGATATACATATATGATTAATATATAAACACAACCTACTGAGTCTATTAGTGTTGCTTATATGTATGTGCGCATGAGTTCAGGTACCCATGGAGACCAGAGGTGCTGGATCCTCCTGCAGCTGAAGTTAGAAGCTGACACAAGCCACCACCTTGTGGATGGTATGGATGCTGGGAGCTAAATTCGGGTTACACACAAGAGCAGCGAATACTCTTAACCTCTGAGCCATCTCTCCGCCCTTCCTCGCACTCTCTGCTTTGAGACAGGATTTTGCTAGGTGGCCCAGGTTGACCTGGAAGTTGCCATGAAGTCAAGCTAACATTGGACTCACAGCCATCAGCCTGCCTTGGCTTCCCGAGTGTTGTGATCACAGGTGGGTGCCAACGTGCCCAGCTCTAATGATGTTATTTTTCCACAGAAGCTTGAACCTGCCAGTAGAGAAGACTCTCAGGCTGCAGCTGGATGATGGCTCTCCTTTCTAGTTGGCTTACAACTAGACCAGGGGATTCTCAGGATGCCCGGACACAGAAAGTTACATTTGTCTTAAATGTGTGGCCACGTTTCTACTCTTCAGAACTTAATTCCTTGAGGCAAACTGACAACTACTGCACAGAGTTTATTAGGCTCCCAGATACTCCCCAGCAGGAGAGGCCTCAGAGACCTCTGCTGTTTGCCAAGGGAGGGCAGGAGATGGGAGAGAACAGCGTGAACATCCCAGTCTAGAGTCTGTTCTGTGCCCACCCCAGCGCCGTGTGTCCATGTGCGCAACCACGCTGGCCGGCGGCCTGCTTGCCTGACTGGGCAGATACTTACCACAGATGAAGCATGTGGTCTTTAAGATCTCCTCCTTCTTTTGCTTCTCACTCCTCAGGTCAGCGAAGGTGTCAATGATGACCCCAAAGATCAGGTTCAGGACGATGATGATGACCATGAAGAAGAAGAGCAGGTCATAGATCACCCTCGCAGCAAACAGAGGCTCCTGTAGATGTGAGATGGTGCCCTTAGTGCCCGTTACCCTGAAGAGGTCAGAGCCCAGCTCCAGCTGGATAGGTATCCCCTTGGGCAGGAGTTACATTGGGCATCAAACTTTAAAATCTCCCAACTATGTCTCTTTTTAATCCCCTGGATTCATACTGTGAATTCTCCAGCTGCTGAAGAAACACAACCAGAAAGTTTCTGAAAGTGTGTTGGGGTGGCCAGGTCTACTATTAAAGCAGACTTCTGTCAAGCGAGGAGAGAAACACAAAGTTGTCATGGAGCCTGAACATGCTTTAGTGGGCATGCGTGGGGAGGGGCACTGACTAGCTCTTGCACAATGGCTTGTCACACTCCCAGCTCATCCTCCACACCGAGAGTTTACAATCAGCTCCACCACAGTGCACCCCCACTGGCCACCCCCATGCACCCTTGTGTCCCTTCTTTCCCTTGGGATCCGTTTACCTCTTTGGATGGCTTCCTGAGCACATCTCCTACTCCACCCCCACTGCGCAGCCCGTGACTCAGAACGGTGACGATGCACATGAGCAGCGTCTCACACGTGTGCTCCTTATCCTGTTCTGTTTCTTCCGCCGGGAGCAGCTCTGTGAACGGGGCGAGTCATAACACAGTTAAGACAGGAGGGGGTAAGAGATACTGTGATTCCTCAGTGACGTTTCCCAAATGCCATCTCTCAGGCCCAAGAAATAAAGCCACGGGATGAAGAGTCAGGTGTTTGCTGTCAGAACTCCAACAGTGCTGTCCCCACCATTAAACCCTGTTTGCTTCTCAAGCCATGTCAGGACTGTCCTTCCTCTACAGGGCTTCACATGACACCTACTGTTTGAAGATGCTACACTGTCGTCCTATCTGCAAACAGAATATATAGTCTTTGGCCCAGACTAGGAAGAGGGCATCTTGTTTCTCAGGAGAGGGATCTATCAGGTTCCAACTGGGCATGCTCAAAGGATGGAAGCATGGCTGGACCTTACAGAGGGGCCATGGCCTCTGTAGCTTTACATTAGAGGCTGTCTATCCCACTTGGCAGCCTGCCTTGCTACCTCTTCGCTGCACTGCTGAAACACCATCTGTTTCTTATTCTCTCACTTTTATTTATTTGTTCTGAACTCCTGGAGACTGAATCCAGGCAGGGCCTCACACATGCTAGGCACGTGCTTGCCCACTGAGGTGATCGTCAGCATCACCCCACTGCTGTAGCTTCTGGGCATTTTTTAACATCTTTAACATCTTGGCTTAGCACAAGGTCTATGTATGAAGAGTCTTTCTGGAACCTTCTCTTGCTGCTGCCCTTGCACACGATCATTATCTCTTTAAAAGAGTTTTACCACAAAGCCTTTAGAACACCCCCTCCCCTCCTTTGCCTAAGAATCCTCGGTTTTTGTTGATGGCTGCCTGTCTTCTAAATGGCACCGTTACTGAGGCAGCATTTGGTTCCATGATCACCCCTTTACCCGTCTCCCTCCGGCTCCATTGCCGTTTCCCACATGGGCCCCGTCCACAGTTGGCACTCGCACTCAAATCAGCAGCTTGTGTCTGCACACATGGCTTCCTCTTCTGTTCATCTCCCTCGCGCTTCCAACTTCTCCCCCTTGCCGCTGGCCTCACTCCGGAGCAGTGTTTCTGCTTTAATCTGCTCCGACACCCAGGCCTCACCTCAGTCACCTGCGGCTGGTGGCCACGTGCTCCTACCTTCTTTGGGGGCAGGGGCGGTACAGTTTTCCCCCGTCTCCACTCTGCACACATCAGAGTACAGGAAATCCTTTGCCAAACTCTCGCCAGTTTCTGGGAAAGAGAAGGGAGTTTTGTGATGAACAATCTGGCAGCATATGGTTAAAATGTTTGAAGTCCCCGGTTCACGGCTGATTAAACAATCCTTTACATAAATAACACCCTCCAATACTGCGTATAAATTCAAAGCCACAGATGCAATTTACACTTTTATTTGGTGAGCTGGATGGGAAAAAAGCCAGAAATGTCAAGTTCTGTAGGCTTACTAAGAGTATCGCACTTAAATAGCACCTCTCCAACTGCAGAGACAAACAGCTGAAACGCTAAGAGAAATACTACAGGGTGTATGGATTCCGGCAAGATCCGGATCATGCCTGCAGGGGAAGCACCACGGGCATGAATGGCACCCCAGGGTCAGAACCGGAAGGTAGGTGACGTTAAGTGCCACTTGGTGTCAACCGAAGGCTGAGGTTCCGCATCAAGATACACTACTTGGGGAGAAGGCCGCCAGGGATAGTGCATTATAGCTGGAGTTCTGAACTCAGATAGCCTGTCTGTCTTTATTCAGGTGCGACTCACTAAGCATTGGCGGCTATTCTGAGAAATAACACTCAGGCATCATTTAAACATTATCACTGTTTATCATTTGCAAATAGGAAGTCACTTCTAGTTTTGTTATATATACAAGGAGCTCATTGTAAAACTCACATTTTTTTGTAAAGCCTTAGGGATAGCCACTGCTAGCAATGTGTGGGTCTGTCCACATTAAACATACAGATATTCAAGTGCGGTGTGCATGTGTGTAATTATAGTACTTGGGTAGAGGCAGGGAGATAAGGAACACAGGGTCATCTTTGGGTACACAGTGAATCCAAGGCCAGCCTGAGCTATACTATCCTCTGTCTCACAAAACTCCATATACAAAACAATGTATGAATGTTTCAATTAAAAGTATGATCTTTTTATCGTTATTCTGTGTTTTCTTGTGTTATAAGTGTTTGCCCGTAAAGGTTTATAAGGATGCATGCTATGCATGGGGTACCCCACCTCACAGATATGGCCACAGTCCAGTGGAATGCTCCCAACTTCACACTGCATTCCTAGAAGTCTGCTTTGTCACACACTTAGCAGGTTATCCCCATAAATATAAATTACCAGGAGTAGGTGTGCTAAGTCAAGGGGATGCTTTCACTAATTATAGTCAAAATGAGTTCTGAAAAAGTTGTGCTGGCTGAAAATATGGCATTAGTTAAATTTGTGTGTGTGTGTGTGTGTGTGTGTGTGTGTGTGTGTGTGTTTGAGACAGAACCTTGCTACTGTGCAGCCTTGGCTGGCCTCTAATTTGCACCGATTTCAGCCGCCTGAGAGTTAAGATCAGAATATGTACCGGCACACATGCATGCGTCAGTCACTGACCCTTACAACACAGTACTTGGCATCACCTTTTGAATAACATGAGGATGACCTATATTCATACTTCATACTCTGGTGTTAGGGAGATCTCTGTCTGTGAATGTAATGTATTTATTCTAGTCCAGTTAAAATCCTGCTGACATTTAAAAAGACAAGAGGATCCCAAACCCACCTGGAACAGCCGTTTCATTGGGCAGCCTGTCTACTTCCAAGATAAAGTCATCCTTGAAGAACAGATAGCCCACTATTGAGAACAGATACACCAGGATGAGAGCCAGGACCGCTGTCAAGATGATGGACCGTCCATTGCGGGTGACACTTTTAATGACATTGAGCAAAGTCTCTTCTCTGTACACTAAATCAAACAGCTTCAAATAACAAGAGGATAGAACAATTTTTAAGAAGCCTGTGTTTAGGTTTATATCAGCATCATTTACTCTCTTGAAAATTCAGAATCATTCTATAATTTTAACACATAACATGTTGCCTATCTTCCCAGTGAGAACTGAGATGGTAAAAATGAGGAAAAATAAACATAGAAGGGGCGGTGGTAATCAGTACCAACTTCAAACAGCACACAAAACAGGTTAGAGGTTCCAGAAATAGAAACAGGAGCTTCAGAAAACAAGGGGGAGGAAAGTAAGCAGGGTCTTGGCATCCATCCATTTAGAATCTATTTTCTAAGCTTCTCCAAAGGCCCAGCTACTCTGATACCTGCTTTCAGGAAGGGCAGTATCTAATGGTGAAGGTAGGCATGTTACAGGCAAATTGTAAGGTCTCTGGGCTGCTGAGGCTCACATCTTAGCTCAGCTACTGATCCCACTAGGTCTTGGGATTTGTTCTGTCCCCAGTCCCTAGCCTCAGTTTACTCATTTGTAGACTGGAGGATGGAGAGCTAATATTAAGAGTAAGCAAGCATCATCTATACAGTGCTTAGCACGTAGGCATTCTTATATGCTGTGCCAGTACTGTAAGAGGTAATCAACAACTTCCCGAGGAAGAGACTGGAGCAGAGTCACACAGTACAGTTGTAAGGATGTCCATAGTGGAGACATACTAGAAAACCTAAGCCCTCCATTTCCTCTCTTAGTATAGGAGAGACCCTGTGAATATCACACTAGGTTTATAGGTTAGGCCTGACCCCTAACTAAGGGACACACTCTCTTCATGAGGAAGGCAAACCTTGAGCATCCATGTAGGCGTTAGAGGACAACTGGTCAATCGCCTTGAGGTACCCACAACCGTTTGGTTGGGGGGCAACTAGAAGAGAGCTATGGGGTAACTCTTGGACTTAGAAACTTTTAATTATTAATATTTTTTTTTAAAGATAGAGTCTTCCTATTTTGCCCATGCTGGCAGCAAACTTTTTATCCCCCTGCGTCAGCTTCTTGACCATCGAGGATTATAGGCACATGTCAGGCCTGGTTGAAGGCTAGCTTTTTGGTTTCTGTTAATCAATGTGCCCTCTGTCCTCATGTCTAGACAGCCCTGAAAGGCTCGGTCTTCACTGTGGCTTTGGGTAACTGTGCACAGTGAAGTTAGTCATGGGGAAAGCACCTGGGCTCTTGACTGTGCTTTTGATTTACAGCAAGATGCTGACTGAGCCTCTCAGGACCGCCGTCTCCTCATCTGTAAAATGAGTGGATGGAAATGGCTGATCGCTCAATATCTTCCAGCTTAGAATTTTATATCTCAGGCCATTTTCTGGCCAATTAACTTCCCTCCTACCTAACTCCAGTCTGTATCCTGAAACTTGCTTCCTAGAGGGTACTGGGCAAAGGAGGATCCTTAAAAGGAAGCAAGGAGGTAGCATTCAATCCACAAAAAAAAAAAAAAAAAAAAAGACAGTTGCTGTTAATGCTGGTTAAATATTGTCTAGCAACTCAGTCTAAGAGAATGTCACACAGTGAACAAAGGGTACTTGTCTTCTTTGGGCAGGAACCACAGACATGAAACAGGTCAAAACAGAGAAAATGCTCTTGTGGTTTTATTTTTTAAATAATTTTGAATTTTAAACAATAAACACATACTATTTATAAAATTGAGATGGTAAAATGAGGAAAAATAAACATAGAAGAAGGGGGTAGTTTAATTAAATAAACCCTTTAATTAAAGAAAGAAACAAACAAAAATTGACCCATGTTCAAAGTAGGAAATTTGGAAAAGACAGAGTACAAAGAAAAAACCCTAATAATTCCATCATCTATAGATATCCGTTCATGTTATTCCTTTTTAAAAAAATGTAATGTTTAATAAAGCAATGAAAAACCAGCCTACAACTCCTAATCACAGAGAACCCAGATAACAAAGCGGACCTTAAGAGAAACATACATAGATCTAAACTACATGGGAAGTGGAAAAAGACAAAATCTCCTGAGTAAATTGGGAACATGGGGACCTTGGGAGAGGGTCCCAAGGGGAGGGGAGAGGAAGGGAGGGGAGTGGAGAAAAATATATAACTCAATAAAAAACAATTCTTAAAAATGTAATGTACGGATATTATTAAAAATATTATAATAATGACATATAGGCACTCTCAGACAACATTCATAAACATTTTATGTCACAATGATCTCCTAGTAGCATATGGAAAAATTACACACAACATAGCCAATATCGTTTTTTGAATAATCAAGATGTTTTCAATTGTGTTATCAGAATTGCTTTTGTGATGATGAATATCTCTGGATATGCCTGTATATATACCCGCCTACTTATGGTTTTCTAATTTCCAGAAACAGAAACTTAGAGTTCCTGTTAGAATAGAAAAGTACTGCCTATTGCCGTTCCAGCATGCTGCATCAAGTTACATTCAGTAGATAAAAATTTCTAACCATTGTGTCCCCATAGCCACCAGACCAGGAATTATTATGATTTTTTACCTTTCCCCAAGTGACAGGTTAAACTCAGAGAACCATGGATATTTTAATGAGCTTGTCTTGGTTTGGCACTTAGGGATGAGCATGTCTCCGTGTTTAGTGACCATCTGGAGTCCTCATTCTGTCACCTTATGAACTTTGTACGTTTCCATCTCGGGGGTTAATATTTTCTTAAGAATACAACCTAGGATGCAGGCGTGAGGCCAGGTCCAGACAGTCTTTGGGGGCCGTGGCACCTTAATTAGGCCAAGGAATCATTGTCCCTTCCTCCTCCCTTTCTGGGCTGCCTGAGGTGAGGAAGCTCTGACTACCTAGAGGCCACTAGAGTTCTCTGCTGGAGGTCTTTTTGTTTTATGGAAAACCCAGGTTTGTTTTAAACATTGGGAGTTTGCTTTCTTCATGAGATAATTTGAACAGCTTCTGCACTGTGTTCTGGGCTCTCATCAGACACATTCAGTTATTTCTTTGAACGAGAAAAGGAGCTCACAGGCAAACCTAGAAACACACAGGGGAAGCATTCACCACAATCTAGACGGACCTCCCTGGGCTTCTCTGCTAGAAATCTGAGAGCTCTGGAGAAACACAGATGTGAACTGCAGTGTGAAATGCCTGTTTCACAGAGGCACAGGCTTGTCTATGTTTTCAAGAGAAATGAGGCTTGCACTTGGGGGATCAACTTCTTATGTGATTTAGGGCAGGAGTTACCTAACCTTACCATGCCTCACGATCCCCAGCTGTGAACTGAGATCCTCAGCTGTGAACTGAAGACATCATCTACCTCAAAAGTAGGGTGAGAATGTGGGAGAAGCATGGACTCGCAACGAGGTAGCAGCTACGGTCTTGTGGATGGTGAGGCTTGAGGTAAGGATCATCCCACTCTATCCCTTGCATTTAGGAAGGGCCCTGGTTGGCGCCACAAATGACTCAAAAGAAAGGGATGAAAAGGAAGATAAAAGGAAGCAAGATCAACAGGAAGGAGACTAGCCGGGAAAGTACACTCCAGCAGGGAGAGATGGCACGGGTCAAAAGGGAGTCTGTCTCTTGGGAGAGACCCATGAGCAGGAACAAAAAAGAGGCCTCAGTGACCTCTGTCCCTCTACCCAGGGCAGGCAGGAGTTTGCTGGACTGGTGGGTTCTCCTTGGCTCACGGGCTGGAACTCTGGCCATGGATGTTCTTGCATGATACAGAAAGGTTCCGGAATAGAGACAGGGCTCTAAAGATTTCTAATGTAGAATGGCCCAAATAGGCCACATAATGGCACTCACAAGTATATCCTGCAACCTCATGGCCTAAAACCTCAAAGCATAGCCAGACAGATTCTGAAACTAGAGAAAATAATCCATTCTGTTTAGCCTGCCAACATCTGCCACTAATGGAATGAGCTAATCCTGGAGAATTCTTCATGAGATTTTGTAGGAGAGCAGGAATAGAGGATGACAAAGAATAGTGAGCCACTGTGAGGCCATGCTTGTCTAGGGTGCTGACATGAACAGCTGCATAAGATCCGAACAGTATCCCCGCGAGGAAAGCATATCCTTCTCACGTGTAAGTGAGGAAACTGAGGCACAGACAAAAGCAAGCAGCTCAGAAACCATACAAATAGCACTTCCTTAAAGGAATTTCCCCACCTTTCTAAATCACTTCCCTTTCCCTCCCTCCCTTCCTTCATTTCTTAAGCCAATACTGAGGCCTTGGACATTTTTGATCTTTATATTTTTATTTCTTGTGTTTTTATACTAGGTCAAGTTTATGCTCTTGCCATGTTGTGTAGGTACAATGAAATTTCTTATCTCCAACTCTATAGATCTATGTTTCCTCTGACTACTGGACAGGAAATCACTATTTTGTTTGTAACTTAATCTGCTCCCCAGAAAGGGAACACAAGCAACTCACAGACTGTCAAGGCCATAACCACCTGGCCCCATGGGAACAAAATCACTTTTTTCTAGCAAGCTCATTCTCATGGGTCTTGAGGCTTTGCATGTTACTCCTGCTTTGGTTTTTGCATTGAGTTAGGTTTACTTTGAGAAGAGTGCTTTGGTTTGCATTGAGAAACAGATCCCAGGGAAAAGTAGCTGATAGTGCTACCTGAGTCAGAGAAATAGACACATACATAGAAAGCATCTAAAGCACACGGACACCTCTTCCCTGAGTGGAAACTACAGATGTGCCACACACAGGACACGATGGGATGATGGACTGTCAGGTTCCCGGGAGCTGCCTTGTTTCCTATTTTTCTCTCAGATCCTCCCAAGACCAGATACAATTGGGGCTTGACATGACAGGACCACGCACACTAGGTGCTGTTAGAAGATGGGGTCTGTGATAAGAGCTGACACGGTTCTCCATGTGTGAGATACGTGAACACCTGCTACTCACCAGCAAGCTATAGAAGAATTCATGTACGAAGAGGCCCATGGCACAGATCAGCAGATACAGCAAATGATAGAGGAACTCGACATCCAGAATCATGGCTCGGTAGCCTCTGGTGAATGTGCCACAGTTGCCCACAAAGCTCATCAGAAAGATGATTTTATTGCAGACCTGAGAACAGATGGTGGAGGGGACAGTCACATGGTGCAGACCATACTCAACTGTGCATGAGAACTGGAGAGGGCCTCAGCACCGAGAGCCCACCAGGCACGCTCACGCCTGTCCTGTGGCTCTACGTCGGTCCATTTCTTTGCTTTTCAGGCATATTACGAATTACACAGGAGTCAAATAAGTTCATGTGCGCCACTAATCAAGCAGTGCTTGTGTACGGCAAAAACAAAATTAACACATACTGAAATTACAATTTTCGAAATGAACAATTTCTAACATTCTTGTATGAGTCAGTCAAACAGAGACGTCGCCTCTATCCACAAACTCTGTGATCGGCATGATCGATGCCTGTTGTCTAAGCTGGCTCCGTTTCAGACATAACAGAGGTAGAACTTAATGACAAGTGGACAAGTCTCATCTCTCTTTGCTTATATGTTCACAACTAAGATGAACACTTTCTTGAGAAACAAAAATAAGGCTCGCCAGGATGAGCTCTTTCTCTTGTACTTCTTTCTGAGAATGACTTCTCATCTTCCCATGGGAATTCACGCTTTCCAAGAACCAGTTCTTGGGTTCTGGAAGCAGCTTCAGCCTGGCCAATCACAGTGTTTTATTCTTATGGGTATAATGACTACTCAAGGATAGTCACTTGACCAAATGAAGCCAATGAAAATGTCCCTGGGATTATATCAAAAGACAATTTTGTGTTTTCTACTTACCTTGACCTTGAAGGGATATGAGCTTAGGACTGCTGGCCTCTTCTTACCATACCATAGTCATGAAAACACAGCAGCACAGAGGACATACAGCCAAACAAAGGAACATAGGAACTGGGCCCTGAATTCAGCTATACCTGAAGTCAGGCTCTTGATTTCTATGACAAGATGAACCAATGTATTTCCCCCTCTGCTTCAGCTAGAATGGGTTTCCTGATACCTACTATTGAAGGGGACTGGACTTATCTACTGGCTAATACTTTTATATCTGCATAGATATAAACCCTATGTCTGGAAGTCCATCTCTAGTAACATGGTAACAGAAATGGCTGAAGAGAAAGCTCTTTGAATGCACGCGGGAAAACCATCTTCGGCTACTCTAGCTCCCTTGGCATCAGGTGTACAGGCGTTCTGCCAGCTAATCTGTTGGCCAGGGTAAGTGAGCTCCCGACAATCAGATAAGTGAGGACTCGAGCACAGACGGAGAACCTCTGGCTTTCTCAAGCAGGCTCAACAGACAACAGGCCAGGTTTCCCCTGAGATCTAAGCCTGTGTGTAAGAGTCCTTCACAGGGTAGCAAAGCACGGCTGACTCTGGGTAGAGTCTTAGAAGAGGAGTTTGGAGAGATGAGGGACAATCATAAACCAGTTGATGTCACAGAACCGCCAAATATACCCAAGTTTTAAAAATCCGAACAGGCTGACAATCCACTTCATCTCACTCACTCCTCTCTTCAGCGTTCACTGCTTCTCCAGGACGTGACTCCTGTTCATGGACTCAGCCCAGTGCTTTACTCCATACTGATTCTGCTTGGCCAGCTTTAGGTCTAGCTTCCCACTCTATCGCCAATGGAGTCTGCCTTTATACACCACATCTTTGCTTGTGCCCTGAATGCATCCACCCGAGCTTCCTCCAGCACAAGACTCAGCACTTTGTCCCAATCTTAATCTGGTGCTCCACCTTTTTGATACCACCCTAGTCTCCTCCCCACCTCCAGCCTTCTTATTTTTAGTTACCCTTCCTTCTCCCATAGGTGGTGTCTCCTGCTAAAAACAAAATTAAAACAATAAACCTCTAGTGCATTACAGATAATAATTAATTGTCTAACTTGAGTGTTCCTTGCAAGTGGTTTGTGTTAAAGATGAGCTGTCTGTGGAATGACTGAAGGGCAGAGCAAACAGAACTAGACAGTACACAGGAGACAATCTCTGAGGCACTAAGAGTCTTTCTATCATCCATCAGTCCATCCGTCCACCCATCCATCCGTCCACCCGTCCATCCATCCATCCATCCATCCATCCATCCATCCATCCATCCATCCATCCATCCATCCATCCATCCATCATCTGATCAGCCTGCATGCCCTCTTAAACTTTTCACTGCACGTGACACCTATGCCACCCTCTCCAGAACTGTCTCTCGTTGTCACTGTGCTGATTTAAAAATGTCAGAGCTAACGTTAATGGCATGTTTTGTCACTTCAAGCATGGTAAGTGAACAATGTGACTACATTTTCACCTCAAAAACTTTGCTGCATCATTTCATTTTAGACGGTGGCCAGAGGCTTTGCCTAGTCATCCCTGACTGGAAATTTGTAGTTAAATTAGTCTTTTTTTAAGTGAGGGGGATGGCCTGGTTGTTAAAGTGCCGATGAGAGCCTGAGCTTGATCCCCAGAACCCATGTAAAAAAAAAAAAATCCTTGTGTGGTCATGTGTGCTTGTCATCTCCATGCTGGAGAGGCAGAGACAGGCAGGTCCTTGGGGGCTAGCCAGCCTAGCCAAATCAGCAAGCCTTAAGTCAGTGAGACCTTGTCTCAAATAAGAAGGTGAATGACACTGAAGTTGACTCTTGGCCTCCATATGCACTGGCACAAGTGCATATGTACACAAGCATGGGCACACACATGAACACACTCACCCCAAGACCCGGGTGGTTTTAACAAGAATAGCCCACATTGGCTCACATATTTGAATACTTCACCCCCAGCTGGTAGACCGTTTGGGAAGAATTAGGAAGTGTGTCACAGGGTAGGATTTGAGCCATTCCCACTTTGCTTTCTTGGCCTTATGGGTGGGGAACAATTTATGAACTCTCAGCTCTTCCTGCTACCAAACCTTTGCCATCAATAGACTCCAACTTTCTGAAACCATAAGCCCAACAAAATGCTTTATAACACATACAATAAATTTCTCCCTTTTACTGCCCACCCAATCAAGACAGCAATTCTTCATTTGCTTGAAACAAAAGATCTTGCCATGGTTTGACAAGGATATGGCTCTGTCCTTTCGCCCACCCTGTGGAGTTCTTTCCTTCACCTCTGTGATATCTGTACCTTGTTTCTTATGTCTACACTATGACTCAGCCTTACCGCACCTGATCAAAAGCACCGCCAGAGCCCCAAAAGGCCTCCCTCCCTGCCTACAGCACCTCCCACCCTAGTCCACATAACACGGATGAATGAATTTTCAAGAATGCCTTTGTACAAATCATCTTGGCTCAAAACACTGTAAGCACTTCCTACCAAGGTTGAGCAGAGTCTCCCAGCATTTATTCACATAAAGTTATTCCCAACAGACATATCTACGAAACTACAGGTTAAAGCATTTGGGAAACAAGACTTTGCAGGTTCTCTTCCTCAGAGAATCATGATCACTTCTGTAGGTCTCCGATAAATCTTACAACACTTTTCATTTTATTGAACCCAGTACTTCTGATGGAGGAAGGTCATTGGTTAATTAAATAAAGAAGCTGCTTGCCCTGATAGGTTAAAACATAGGTGGGAGGAGTAAACAGAACAGAACGCTGGGAGGAAGAGGAAGTGAGCTCAGACTGACAGCTCTGCTCCCTGGAGCAGAGACACCATGCTCCCGGCTCCTGGGCGGATGCGGGGATAGCTCTGCTCTCTGAGGTACACGCGATGAAGCTCCGACCCAGGATGGATGTAGGCTAGAATCTTCCCGGTAAGACCGGTGCTCACAGATTATTAGAGATGGGTTGATCGGGATATCAGAATTAGCCAGTAAGGGCTAGAGCTAAAGGGCCAAGCAGTGATTAAAAGAATATAGTGTCCGGGTAATTATTTCGGGTAAAGCTAGCCAGGTGGCGGGAAGCAGCCCGCCGCTCATATTACAACATACTTCCTATATGGATTCCACCATGGAACCTTTTTTAAACTTAACACCTAATATACCACCATGGATTGATGTTTTGGAAATAGATGTGAACCTGGAAGGTGAGGCCCAATGGATTTCTCCTAGAGTTTAGTGTCCCAGGATCAGTCCCCATGTAAAACGCAAGTCTCTTGCCTGCTGTTCCACTTTGCTCTATGGGACCTAAAATGAGCAAAATGCTTTTCTGGGTTTTGCACTTCATGGTCTCACCTTTCCTAGTCTTTAAGGTACAACGTCATAGGGTGTGGTAGCAGACACCCATAATCTTGTCACTCTGAAAGGCTGAGGCAGGAAGATCATGAGTTTGAGGTCAGTATGGGCTACATAGAGAATTTAAGACCAGCCTGGGCAACATAGTGAATTCAAGACTAATCTGGGCTACACAGCTGTCTCAGAATCAAAACCAAATCAAGGAAACTCACAGTTTCAACCCTGACTCCTTTTCTGAGCTTATCCTTGCTGCTTTTGCCATCTAAGACCTAGACATGGCTGTGCATTACCCTTATTTTTCTGACACTTCCATTTCTTGTACAGCTTTCTTATATGCTTAGAACAGGAACCAAAGCCAAAGGAAGGAACTTTTAGATTCCCATGACACCTTTCATGTCTGAATTTTCTCTTTTCCTCTGCTAAGAGTCCTGTGCCACCTACAGCCTTCTATCAGCCATCACCCTTTCCTAAGGACCCTTGGCATCCCTTCCACTACAATGACTGCATTTCCCTGTGTTCACTGACATTAGTGATGCCTAATTTTCTTCTTTCTCCACTTCCTCTGCCTGTTTTTTGAATAGTCCCTATGACCTCTCCCCTCTTTTCTATGTAAGACTTTGTTAATATTTGATCATTTGACTTACTGGCTAAAAACTTATGGTCTAAGAAAACCTTTGGCCTGACTGGTCAAACTAACTTAAAGTTACTCTGTTGCTACCATTACTATCTAGTTTTTGAAAGGGCTACTCCCAAGGAAAGGACCTGCTGAGGCCCAAATGATGTCTTTGGAGACTCAATTTACCCTGAATAGGTCAAAGAAAGATGTCAATCTAACAGCATTTTATTTTATTTTTCTGGATTGAAAACATAAGCCAAGATGCCAGGGACCAAATGGAAGATATTCCCACCAATTTGCAGATAAAAACTGTACTATAAAGTGGTTCATACTTACATTGAAAGCTCCCAGCAGAAACAGTGTAGGTTGTAACCCAACTGAAAATATCAATCGTAGGATTGTGGAAGCAATTAAGGCCCGGATGCCGTGGGGCTTGGGCAGAGCAATGACGATTGCCAGAGAAATGAGCATGGCTGTCCACAGAAGGCCCGACCAGTGAGGCTCTAATGTTCCTGGAAAGACAAAACAGAGGTCTTTGGGCTTCATACTTTCATGGCATCTAGGCAGGTCTAGAGAGTCAGTCACCTCTCTAAACTACGTTGTTCTGATTTTTACTTGAAATTCTCAGTTCCAATGTGTTTAGACTTCCAAGTCATCATTTATGTTTCTTCTGCCTGGAAAACTCCCTGGTCCTTCTGTGTGTCTCAGGTTTAGCTGACACATTACCACTTTGGGGGAATCTTTCCTACTCATAAAGAACAGGCAGAGTGTTCTCCTCCTCATGCTTCCTGGCCTTTCCTACAGGCCTGGTATGCTAGGGCAGCTCCCTACCCACGAGCTACAACTCCTGGCTCAAATGCTGCTCATTTCTTCTTTTCTTTCTGTCCTTCCTTCATTTTAAAAGATTTATTTATTTTTACATGCACTGGCATTTTGCTTGCATGTATGCCTATTTGAGGGTGTCAAATTGCTTGGAGATGGATTATAGGCAGTTGTAAACTGCCGTGTGGGTTCTGGGAATTGAACCTGGGTCCTCTGAAAGAGCATCTGTTATGCTTAACTGCTAAGCCACTACTTAGACTCTAAATTTTTTGAGAAAAGTACCAGATACTTCTTCAACAAATAAAACTGATCCGCAGGTCACAATTCATTTCTGGGGATGGAGGGACTGGAAGCCTAAGCTTGCTTTATATTAAAAATATGCAAAGGAAAACCGCAGGTTCCATGGCTGAACTTGATGTCCTCAAGGGAAGGAGGAAGGCAACTTCTGGCTCTTGAGCATCATCTCCAGTTAGATTAACCCTGCAGTCAACAAGCTTCTACCAGTTTTTGTCATCTCTTGCTATTTCAGGTTCTATTTAGAGTGTCCCACGAGATGTCTTGGTTACATAACATGAGCCAACGTGGCTAAAAATACAATTCTGTAAAACACTCATTAAAAAAAATAAAACACCCCTATTGCAAATGCTGTCACATTTTGAGTCTCCCTCGGATGTAAACAAGCAGTGCTACATGATTCAGGACACTTATATAAAGGAGCTTTTCTTCTTTAGAATGGCCAGGAGTATAGCACAGTCCAAGAGGAGGTAACTATGCAGGTGGCTGCTCTTTCCCCAGCTACGTCACACCCACCCAGAGGCATTTTCTCCTCAATAATTGTCCTCCTAGAGTCAGAACCTTGCCTTTTCTCACTTTCGGTATCCCTGAGAAGGAAAAACTGGTTAAAAATGGGCACAAGGTGGCAGTTCAGATCTCCAGCATCCGTGTTAATGTTGGATGGATTTGGTGGCTCTCTTGTGAACCCAGTGAGTGGGAGATGGGGACAGGGAATCCTCACAATGAGTTTGCTAGCTAGACTAGCGAGGCTCAAGTGAGAGACCTTGCCTTAATACACAAAGTGGAGAATGATCAAGACACATACCACATATACAGAAAAGAAAAGAAAGAAGAAAATAAAAGAAAAGGGCACAAAGACACATAAGGTTTGTGAAAACTCAAAATGTGGATCCTGGGGGCATATGTACCTTTCTGTGCACATTTAACAACTGTAGGCATCATTGTCTTTCTCCTGTTCTCATTCATTATCATTTATTCAGCCCCCTCTGTCAACCTATGGGGTTGGTACAGTATCTCTACTTTAAAGGTAATCCAGTATTTATGTATTTTCTCCTAAGTAACATAGCAAACATGGCTAGAAGTTACATGCCTCTAATGTTAATATTCTTTTGCTACTTTAAAAAAAAAAGAGCTCGCTGGTGGGTGGTGGCGTGCCCTTTAATCCCAGTACTCAGGAGACAGATGGATCTCTGTGAGTTCGAGGCCAGTCTTGTCTACAAGAGCTAGTTCCAGGAGAGCTAGGATTGTTACACAGAGAAAAACCCTGTCTTGAAAAAACATAACAAAACAAAACAAAAAAAAAAAAAGAAGGAAAGAAAAAAAAGAATTCACGGTAAGCATAGATCAAGAATTTTAGGAGTTTGTAGTCATATGACCATCACCTGATGTTGTCACCGCAATCAAGATACAGACTGCGCTCGTCCTGGCAAACATGACCACCCTGAAGATTCCCAGGAGTTCTCTGCAGTTTATGTGTTGCCTTATCCTACCTCCAGGTTACCATAAGAGGGTTTGTTACTATAGTTTTGAATTTCTCATGAAAATGGAGAAAGAACTCTATTAGTAGTTAGTCTTTTGTGTGGGACTAATAAGTGTTTCAGAATCAGGCTGGTTACTCCTATTTCATTATTTTTATTGCTGAGTTACTATGGATGTACCACAATTTATTTATTTACTCAATAAATGAAGGGATATGTGTGGTCATCCCAGTGTGGAGATTCGGATTGATGCTACTGGAACATTCAAGTGCAAACCTTGGAGTGGGGTTGATTGATGCTGTCCTTTCTTTTGGATAAACACAGAGAAGTAGATTGTTGGCTCTTATATATAATGCACAACTTTGTGAGATACTGCCATATTGCTTTCCACAGAGACTGCACCTTTTTGCCTTTCATTGGCCTTTGACACTGACAGTCTTTTGTAATTTAGTCATTCTAGCAATATATGACGGTTGTTCTCATTTGTGCTTTACTGACAAATCATGATTGCTGGCTATCTTCTCATGTACCTACTGGTCATTCTTAGATCTTTTTTTGTTATTCATTTGAGCAAATACCTTGCCCATTCTTTTACTGGGGTATTCTTTTTATTACAGTATTTTATGTGTTCATATTCTGCATACAAGTACTGATCTATTCAGATGCATTCTTTAGAAATGTTTTCTCCCATTCTCTGGCTTGTCATTTCATTCTCACAAATGTTTAATAACCATTTTAAAAAGATTCTCTTCTTTCTCTTTGGGGTGGTGGTGCTAAAGACAAGGTCACACTATGTTGCTCTGGCTGGCTTAGAACTTTTTGAGTTTGAACTCACAGAGATCTGCCTGACTTTACCTTCCATGTGCTGGGATTAAAAACCTATTCAACCAAGCTAGGTTTTCAACAGATTCTTAATCTTTTAACCATAAATGTGGCCAGTACATATCAGTACTAAAGAGGTCAATGTAAGAACTTGCTCTTTCCTTCCTACTAACATGGTACTGAAAACAAGTGCTAGACTCCAAGGGATTGGGTCTAGAAAGAAATCTTGGAGACAGCTGGAGCTGGAGAAAAGTGAATCTGGACTATTACAGGATTGACTGTTAGTTTTGTTACATATGATAATATCATGGTGGTTATATATATTTTAAAATATGCTTATAAGTTAGAGGAATACTGAAATATTTATGGTCAAAACAACAAAATGTCTAAACTTTTCTAAAATGTTTCAAAAATACAGTAGGGGGCTAGAGGAAACAAGTTTAGCAAAATGCTAATTGTTCAAGCTGGGTTGATGTACATGGCAGTTTGTCATGCTGTTCCTTCCACTCATAAGTAAGTTAAAGCATTTCAATCATAAAAAAGTTTAAGGAGCCACACTGTCTTTACTTGAGGCACTGTGGCATACTGACAGACTGAGCAATACCTGACTCTGCCTAAGTGCTGTGCTTCCAGTGAGTAGCTCAGCAGACTGGGGAGATGCCTTTGCAAAGGAGCTTTTAAGGCCACAACTACCTTTGCTTGCTACGGTCTCATAAGCCATGGAACTACAGCACTGCACACAAAAAGGTTGTTATGTACATCTAAGATTTAGCAATCCTGTTTTTAGGGTACGAGAAATTGTGATGCAAACATACACAGAAAATTTATTTTGGAAGTGCTGGAGATCAAATCCTGGCCTTGGTCATGCTTGGCAAAGATCCTACTACTGAGCTGCCTTTATAGAGCCAAACATATACTGTTTTTACATCAGCACTTTCAGATTAGCAAGCCACATCTATTTTCTGAGCAGCATTAATGCAACCATTTTCCTGAAAACCGTTGTTGAGCACAGAAAATTCCCATAACACATGTTACAAATCCTGCTTCCAAGGTAACTTCAGTCTCCCTATTGTTAACGGGGATTTGTAGGTTGAATCAGCCTCCTTTCATTCCTAAGAGCTCTGACATGCTTTCCATTTAATCTGCTGGCATGAAGTTGACCAATGATCCGTAATCAGACAAGGAAACCTTGTATCCTTCAGGCTAATGGAGGTGAGTACCATACATAGAGTATGCCACCATAGGGTTGGGAAGATCTCAACCATCACCTCATTCAAGGGGCCTCAAGTTTGACTGGTAAGGGTTTAGGCTTCTACAACTATTTTGTTGGAACCTTCTAGGCATTTCTGAAGTTACACCAAAGCCTCAGCATCCTGACTATTTGTCAGCATCCAGGAATACAGGCAATATCAAGGAGTAACCAAAGAGGCTTGAACGTGGTCATATGACCAGTGGCCAGCAAACCCATGTCTAGAATTTCACAGTATGAAGGATAATACTGAAGGGTGGGGGGTGTCAACTTACTTTTCCCAGACACTGCCCTGGATGCTGGTACAAATGACCAGTGATGAAAATAGTTGGGTGAATTATAAAAGTCTGTTTGAAATATCTTTAGAAAGATGGAGGGCACATAAAAGTACATGCAAAGAAATGGCCGAACAATCTGCTGGGATGAACACAGCCATTTCTCTGAGTTGGAAGTAGACCTGGGTAATCACCACAGGAGGTTTGTGCTTTATTGCTCTCACCCCCATGGATTAATGGAGATACTTTCCCAGATGAAAACTGTAGCCCTGTGTTCCAATCAAATCTTTTCAGACATAAACACTCATGTTTCCTGATTTGGCATTTATAGAAAAAAAAATGCTTCCCCCGACCTGTGTTTAGATTGTGCTTTAGGGAATAAGTGACTATTTAAATGATACCTTCAATGTAAATCCAAACAAAAAAGTTAAGTCCTGGAAAGGGTATGTAGCATTATACAACATGTTATCCCTTTAAAGCTGGTGCTTAAATATACTTTTATTACACATATGCTCCTTAGATCTACAACTGTAATATTCAGTTTAAATATTCTCAGTGTTTTTTCTGGGTCTGATTGGGAGCTTCTCTATCCCATTAAGTTTCATACAGGATGCTGCTGACAGGTTGTTTTACCTACAGGCCAAGTGGTGTGCTAAAAAGCTCTGATGAAAAATTTAGCTAGAAACTGGGCCTCCCTGGAGACAAAGATGCATGGGACTGGGCACATGGTTCCATGCTGGAGCACTTGCCTAGCATACATGAGGCTTTGGATTGCATCCTTATTGTGGTAAGAAGAGGACATGGATATCTAAGAGAGGAGGAACATTTCATGTCTGCCACCAGAACCCCAGTGCCTCTCAAATACCAGTTATCGAGTTGAGGATTCCCCCCAATAGAAAAAGTTGTCTTAAACTGTTTGCCTTTTCTCATCAGAACATGTAGAAGGCTCATGCAGATGACTGGAAGGAGATGGTGGGCGGGGGAAATCCATGAATGGCTGCAGCCGCTCTCCAGTCTAAACATTCAAGGAGTACTGGCTAGCGTCTCAAGACGTGCCTCACCCCTGACCTTCGAAACGGAAAAAAGATTCCAGAGGTTTCTTAAAGTCTTTAGTCTAAAACCATCCCAGAAGTGTGCTGTGGGAAAACATACAGTGGATTGGTTACAAAATGTCTGTGCTGTAAGATCAGCTCCACCACTAACTAGCTTGGCACACTGTCTCTCTCAACTTCTCAGACACATGCTTTCCCCATATGTAAGACATGGGGTTTAAAACAATTTCTGACAGGCTCCATAGCTTCTCCTCCTCCTCTTTTTTCTTTTAAACTATTTTAAGTTTGATTTAAAATCAAATCTTGGGTAAAAGCTACTATTTCATCTTATCTGGAACTGGGTAATTTGGAAACTGGGATTCTAAATGGCACCAATAGTTTCTATGATATAATTTAAGACCCACGTTCTAGCCTTCCTGTTGACATTCAGCTGTTTCCTTGAAATTAGAGATACTGAGCGAGAAATGATAGAATGTGCCTATATTCTGGCTAGTTTTATGTCAATTTGACACAAGCCAGCATGATTTGGGAAGAGGGAACCTCTATTGGCAAAGTGTCCCCAACTCTGACTGGGTCCTCAAAATTAGGATTCTCAGACTTTAGGGTATCTTCTTTCTTCTTTTTATAAATATAATTTTAATTACATTTTATTTTTTAACCTGGATGCCAATGGGACTATTTTAGTATTTAATTTATTTAGAAAAGAGTATCTCAAAATGAAGTACAAGTTTGTGTTTCTCCCCAGAAGTTCCATTAGCAAAATCAAAAGAGTAGGCTGAGCAAGCCAAGGCGACAGGACAGCAGGCAACACTGAACCATGACCTCTGCTTTATTTGGTTCCTGCCCCAATTTCCTTTGCTGGTGGATTGTGATGTGGAAGCCTAAGCTTAAACAAACCTTTCCTTCTCCACGTTGCTTTTGGTTATGGTGTTTTTATCACAGCAATAGGAATCCTGAGGAAGACAGCCTGTCAGCAGAAGGCTAAAGCAAGAGAGGAGGATCCTGGCTTCCAGGCTAGTTTGTACTGTATAGCGAGACTGTGTCTCAAAAGATATAAAGATACGGTTACCTCCTCGCACTCCTTTAAAGGGGTAGAAAAATGCCACCAGCAGGTTCATTAGGACGGCCAGGTTGAAGGAAATGCTGCTCCAGAAAGACATGTTTCGGGCACACCAGTACAACACAGGCTGGGCTGTGGAAACAGATGAAGTCTTTGAGGTTGGTGATGATGATGATGATGATGACACATCAGAGCGCTAGAGCTCAGCATGGCCCTTCCTCCTCCTAGACCCCCACAAGTCCGCTTTTGTTCCCAGTTTTGACCACAACAGTAAGAACGAGAATTTGTTTCCAAGCTGGCACACAGTGATGTGACATTGGGTCACTGGAGAACTCGCTAACAGAAGATGCATTGGGGGACAAGGAACAAGAAAAGGGCAATGGCTGGGCCAGCTCCAAGTCCTGCATGCCCCAGTCAGCTCCACCAGTTATGGCATCTGAGGGTTACCCAGAGTTCACACACTATGGCTCTGGTTCTTGCCCAGACCTCCAGTACCAGATGAGAAGCTCAGAGAGACTCAAGAATTCAATCAGCCTTGTAGAAATGTCAGGGAGACAGAACATTCGGAGCTGGCCCAGCTGAGCCTCTGACTGGGCCTGGTACCATTTTCTTGGCTTAAAACTCTCCATTAATTCTCCAGTGCAGGCCAATTACCCCTTTCTCCCATTTAGTCGCTTATCATTTCCCTCAAATGGTACAGTTGATCTCAAAACCAAAGAACAGGGGACAGTAGGTAGCTGACCATGGTCAGCAGTGGAGTTCACATTTTCAAAGGCTCCTGTAGTCATAAAACTATCACAGAGAAGCAGAGGAAACTTTGCACATTGCCACCTTCTTAAGCCATTGTTCTGACTGATGATTCCATGCCACAGAAATCATAGAATTAACTGAAGGGACCATGTAGGGAACAGCATCCATAAGATAGTCTCATTGGACATCAGTCCTCTCTAGAGCAGAGCACAGGCTATGTGAGCCAGCTTCTCTATCATAAACCACCTCCCTACCAATGAAATCTTCATTTAACTTTAGGATAGCAGCCAGTGACAAATTCAATGACCCTATAATGATGCCTGCAACAGCAGCCAAGCCTTTGGAAACTTCCATCCAAAGAAAGTTAGGGAACAATTAAAGAGGTCTCTGTGTAATTTAGTAATTGTTGATATCATGTTGGAACTTGGTCACAGGCAATGTTTCAAAACTGTTGAGTTACAGAGCTATGAGCAATCATCTAGTTTGAAATTCTTCATTTAAAAAAAAAATAAGAGAAACCAATGCCCAGAATTTGGAGGAAGCATTGCCGATCTCATTTCCCCAATTAGTGATCATCTGGAGCCAGTGAAAGGGGTAAAGACAGATGGCCAATGTCACCATCCAATAGAGCTGACTGAATCCAGTCAACTTCCAAATAGCAATGTAATATTTTGTAAATTAATTGCGGAAACAAAAAAGAACATACTTTTTGAGACAGGGTCTCATGTAGAATAAGCTGGCCTCAAATCAGCTTGGCAGCTTAGGATGACTTCAAATTTCTTATCCTCCTGCCTCTTCTTCACTGAGTGTTGGGATGAGAATTGCACACCACTATGCCTAGTTTTATATGGATTTGGGGATCAAACCCAGGGCTTCATGTATGCTAGGCAAGAACTGAATAACTAAGCCACATCCCTAGCCCGCTGAAGCAAACTGGAGATGAGAATTCATCTGGTCTGGCTGCAATAGTCACCGGCACGTCTGTGGGGACTGATGTCCACTTCTGAAATCCATAACAAAAACAGGGAAAGAACCGGAGAGATTAATGGCAGAAAGCTGGTAACTGTTGAAGCTGAGTGATGGGCTTTGGCGAAACTGACAGCATCCTCATGTATGCATCAAGAGCTTATAAGGAGTCCAGGAAAAATATAAGAAGCTAACAGAGATCTGTGATGGTCCCCGGAAGCCAGAACTCCGTGCACGGGAACACGTCCCCTTCAGTACAACTGCAATAAATGTTCTTCAACTAGGGCATACAGTTTATGACTAAATCTAATTTCCCAGAGCTAACGTTCTTTATACTCTCAGTTTGAATCTGAACAATAAATAATCAGTCCTGCAGCTCAAATAGTGATTTATCCAGGTGCAAGGAGATAGTTAAAGACTACACTATTTTTCCACTTCCTGTAGTACATGGAGCTATGTCCCGGCCTTCTCCAAATCTTTCTCCCACATCTTCCACATGCTTTGCTTCTGCATCCCAACCTAGCGGTGACTCCCACAAACACAAAATTGTGCCCTTAAGCTCCCATGTTCTCCCTTCCTCTGTCGTAGACATATGCCATCAGTCTTGATATAATTCTTTCCTTGACAGAACACTCTAAGAGGGACCGCTGATTACACTGTCCCGAGTATGGCTGTACCAGCGCTCTGCTTCTAACACACTGGAGAACCTGCAGGTGCTGGCATGAGGTTTCTAAGAGCAAGCCACTCGAGCTCTGCGGGCTTTCTCCTCATACTTGCTCTCCCATCATTCACTCCGCGGAAAGCAGCTTTTGTCCACGAGGACACGGGAGACTCACGGAAAGGCCCACGTGCAAAGAGTCCCCTGATTCCAGAGCTGCTGGAGAGCACTGAGAACCTGTATTCGTCGGGGCTGCGTACACGCTCAGGTGACAACAGCCCAGGATGGCACCTCAGTGGCCACCTAATGAAAGACCCTAAGTCATTAACTATCCAGCTAAGCATTCTCAAATTAGAAACTGTAAGAAAATGAATGTTTTAAGCCAGCATGTTTTGGGAACGATTAAAGCAACTGACGTACCTTCTATGATAAGCAAAATGATGCCCAATCAAATGTCCCCAAACCTGAATCTTCAGCTTGCGAATGTGTTATGTTACATGACAAAAGAGACTTCTAAAGTCTGTTAAGTGAGAAGAGGAGGTAGAAGTGATACAGCCTGAAAAAGGCTCTCCTCAACATTGCTGGCTTCGAAGACAGAAAAAGGCTCATAACCCAGAAATACAGGCAGCTTCTAAGAGTCTTAAAATGTTGGAGGTGGTAGCATGAACACATCCCACCCATACCTTGAGTTTTAACTCCATGAGAACCTCCCCAGACTTCTGACTTCCAGAACGGTAAGATAGTACACATAGGTTGTTGTAAGCATTGGAGTTTGGGGCAGTTTGGGCAACGAAACATACTTCCCCCTCCCAAACCTTTAGGCTGTGTCTGCCAACTCTGCCAGATGCCACCACCATCCCTTTTCGTCTTTCAAGTCTTCATTTCCCATACTTCTGTAACCTGTCATTGCTTGATTATAGCCCTGGCCATAATCAGCTTTGTATTGTAGCCACTTAAAAATATGCCTGTGCTGTCTGTCTCTGTACAGATCGTTAGTTCCCACAGGAAGAAGTATACGCATTGCTAACCCCCCACTGTACCTTGCAGCGTGTTTTCTTTTACTAAGGACTGTAATTTAGCTGGATTGATAGACTTGTCACACAACAGCAACGAGGTAGATTGCCAGCACCCAAGACAAAGCTATTTAAATAACTGCATCCAGGGCAGGACTTGGTCACACTGGTTCCTGGTTGTTTGTTTTTAAAGAAACTGGGTTTTTCTGGACGACTTAAGCATTTCCCACCTCTAATGTGATAAGCATGAGGCAAAATTTGCAGCAAGAAATGGTTGGCATAAGCAACTTTATCTAAGCCTCCTCTTGCTCTGCCTTCTAGTTACTACAGCTCAGAGTCTTCTCTTCAGCAGACATGATCTTCAGATATCAGAAAGGGATGGCCCAAGAAGAATGCATCCATACAGAAGGAAGTGTGCACGCACTTGTGTGTATGTGTGTGTTTCAAGAATAAAGCAGGAAAGGGTTTCTGGAGAGCAAATCAAATTGAGTGTTTGATTGTTGCAAAAGATAAAACCAATTTCTTCTAAGAAACAGATTTATTTATCTTTATTTTATGGGTATGAGTGTTTATCTTGCATGTGTGTATGTGCATCATATGCATGCCTGGTACTCACAGAGGCCAAAAGAGGCTGTCAGATCCCCTGGAACTGGAGTTACAGATGGTTCAGAGTGGTCAGGCAGGTGCCAGGAAAAGAACTCAGTTCCTCTGCAAGAGCAGCTAGTGCTCTTAACCACTGACCCATCTCTGCTGCCCCATAGTGATTTCTTAACACTAGAAAACACTAATGTCAGTAGCCAAATAGACATCGAGGGCCAACTGGCCACCGATTTCCTATCACAGCAATCACAACCTTTGTAACTTCAGCCCAAAGTAAATCAGCTTCACTAACACGACAGCAAAATCTCGTCTGCACACTTGGTAGACGAGAGCTGTTTAATGAAAAGAAGTGTATTCCACTTTAATGCTGTTTCTAATGAGTGCATCTCTTCCCTTCCGAAATACTTGGGATGTTTAATTCATTCATTATTTTCCATTTTTCTCTTAGTAGATGGCTTTGAAGCCAATTAAAACTTTTAGATGACAAGTACAGTGGTTCTCAAACTTCCCTAAAACAAACACTACTTTTCAAAAACAGAAATGAGAGAAGGCACTAGCTGCATTTCAAGGAAAGTCTTGGAACAATGAGATGGCCTTTCTGGGATAAATGATTCTTTACAGCCCACTGGATGGCTGAGGATCTGGGAACGGTTAGGCCATTTGCTCCCCGCACCCCTTGAGGCAGAGGACCCGCTACTACTGTGGATTGCACAACTCTTTTTGTGACTGTGGGGTAGAGGGAAATGAGGAGGGAGGCGCACAGGGCAAGCCTGGTGAGGAGAACAGGCCTGGCTCTGCTCAGACTGGCAGGGACCAGAGATAGCACAAGAGGTCCCGGAAACTGATCTCTGATGCCGCTCTCCCTTACCCTAACCACACCCTGCAGAGAGCCTTCACCATCTCAACTGGAGCTTGACTTCAGAGTTTCAAGTTAAAAAACAAAAGACAAAAAAAAAAAAACCTGGCTCCCAACTCACAGGCACAAATAAAGCACAATCCTTTCAAAGCTGGTCACAACAGCTGATGCCAAACACGATGCTGGTGCCGAAGGATCACATTAAAACCTAATGAAAACTGGGAGCCGCGAAGCCCTCTGGGGCAGAGCTATAAATGCACCTAAGACGAGTAATCTCCATTTGACTTGGCTGGGCTTTACCACGGGACCGGCTGGTGAGCAATGCTGCATCTTCCATGGCAAACAATTGCTCTGCCTATAAAATGACTGGGAGTTTTGAACCTGAGCTCCTCCATCAAAGGGGAGATAGGTGAGTTCCAGGAACAGGTGGGCCGGTCTGCATGCTCAGCACAAGGGAACCATCTTGGGAAGGGAAATGACCTGGTCTTTCCTGTGTCTAGTTAGTTTCCACAGGGAGACACCCAAACAGGCACTCCATATCATCCACGATGCCCCCCCTGGGCCAATCAAATCAAATGCCGCATGAACACAGCCCATTTTGAGCCTTTAGATTGGGCCCATCTACTGAAATACTAACGTTCTCTCTCTTCAAAGGGGGGCAGCATCGCAGCTGCTCCTGAATGGTTCTACCAGGCCAGGTGTGAAGCCCAGAGCTGTTTGTTTCCAGAGCATGTCCAGGCACTACAGCTCACCTCGAAGTTTCTTCTGCCAGTTCATCTCATTAAAGAGGTCCTCGGAGCGCAGGAAGAAGTCGTTGATCTTGCTGCCCTGCTCATCCCTCTCCGTGGTGTAATATATGCGCAGTTTGGACTCCTTCGTCAGGAATTCACAGATGCTGGGCACAGGGAAGACAATCTGTTCCATCGTTCGGTCCAGTCTGACGATCTAGGGGGACAGTAAATGGAGGCTAAGCAGTTATCCCCAGAGCTTTCCATAAAGACTCTTGCTTTGCTATTGGCAGTGAATTGAGGGTTCAAGACTCAGGTAGGATACTGTGAATCTGTCTGATTTGAAAGGCCCGGGTTGGGATGTGTCTGTGTGTGTGTGTGTGTGCCTTTGTGCATGCACATACCAGACATAAAAGTTTTGCTAAGTCTGTAAGAATTTGTTTAACATCATATGCCATTCAGTTAAACATTATCAACTTCCCCCTATAATATCTTAATACTTCTCCACTTTAAAAAAAAATACTGTTTTTAATTTTGTGACTACAACATGGAATATTCCCTTTTTAAAAAATCATTAGAATCACAAAACTATAAGAGCTATGTTCCACACACTCCCAAGGCACTTTAAAATGATTCTGCTTTGAGACTGTAGATGAACAATGTACAACCTTTACTAGACACTGCTGAAGTGTTTGTCTGGACGAACAGCTGATAAGCTTAAAGACAACCAGCACAATCTCACAAGCTAACCAGTTTAGCCTGTCTAAAACTCTCAGCAGCAAATGACATCAATACTGTAGAGAGTCAAAATTAGCCGAGGAAAATGAACAGATGGGAAACCCATTCTTCCCTTTCCTTTAAATGCAATCAGTGTTCATTTTGAATGGTTTATACTGTGTTTTGTTGGGACAGTCAGCTGAGGCTGGTACTGTACGATGAAACTTTCTACAGTGACGGGGTCATTCTCTGTGTGTTCAAGAGGACAGTCCTTAGTCACAGGTACAGCTGAGCACTGGGCACATGCAGTTACTGCAAATGGAGTCACAGGGACCAACTGGGTACGGCAGTTTTTGCAAATGGGAAACGCAATCATTACTTGCAACTAATTGAGATTTAAAAGACATGGCTTGAAGGCTGTCATATTAGATAGGGCAAATTTGGGTCACAGTTTCAGTAAGCCTCAATCCACTATCTTTTTCAGCAAAACCTGGGTTATCCCTACATCTGGGACTTTTAGAACAGACCTTTGCTTTTATATCACATTTGCAATGACTTCCGACATCTTCTCATAATTTCCATGAAAGAATATGTGATATGATATGTGAACCAATATGCCTCTGGGAGAGTACCAGTGTTTTTTGTTTGTTTTGTGTGTATGGTTTTGATTTTTTTTTTTTTTTTTGAGACAGGGTTTCTCTGTAGCTTTAGAGCTTGTCCTGGAACTTGCTCTGTAGACCAGGCTGGCCTCGAACTCACAGGGATTCACCCGTCTCTGATTCCTGAGTGCTGGGATTAAAGGCGTGTGCCACCAGGCTTCATGACGCTCCAGGCGTGCATGCCTGCACCTCCGGTTCTCTTCCTTGTTGGGCTTTGTCCCCAGGGTTGTCTGCTTCCAATTCTAGGACAGTCTACTTAGTCACAGTTTCAAGTATAGAGAACTCTAAAGGGCCAAGGGCTGCAGTACACCGGAGACATGACCTCTTGGCCTTTCTTACCCTTCCCCAGAGGCTGAGGAGGTCAGGTGAAGCCCAGGGCTGACGCCCTGGACAGGAAGAGCTTGCTCCCTCTCTCAATACCTTTGTTCCCTGATGGGGCAAGAGAGGTGACTCAGGCCCAGTTGTGGTGGGAAACCTGTGGTGTTCAGGCAGGTTCTCACAGCCCTGACTCTGTAAGAGCAGAGGAACACGGTCTCCACAGTAGCGCTTCCTGGATCTAGCTGGAGCTGGGGCAGGGGTTGGAATCATTCTGTTGGCAGAATGGTTTTTGGTTCAAAATCAACCTGTTAACTGGAAGTGTAGTGTGTGGTTAGTACCTAGAACCTGCCGGGGACACAGGCTCAAGGACCGGTTCTGAATATTTGCTATGAAGAGGCCACCCGCTTCACACAGACAACATCTAGGACGATTCCTTCCTTCACCTATGCACAAAAGAGAAGAGTAACAGGCTCCAGGGGGCAAAGGGAGGGGAGCGGAAGACCTGTGGCGAGAATTCCATTGGATGCTCAAGTGTGAAGACGCCGGAGTTTGCTAGCAAAGCCCCAAGCAGCTATGACACAGGACCCTGGATCTGCATCCATAACCCTGCAGGGAATCAAAAGGAGGGTCCTGGCCACTCAAGGGCAGGATTTGGAGGTAGCGACAGTTTTTAAATTTTCACTGTTGAAACAGATTTAGCAGTAGGAGTCAGGAGACAGAACAGCATTCCTTCTCTACCTCTAGCAGTAGGAGAATTTATCAGGCTCCAGTCTCCTCCCAACTGGGCCAGAGTTGGGCATATTCTATTTATATTTAACATTCTGTACTGCCAAGCTTGTTTTCTAAAGGATGCAGGGGACAGAGGTGGCCAAGACTCTGGCCACAATCAATAAATCAGGACTAAGTGTTCACAATACATTTGGCATGGCTGACGAGTTATCAAATGAAGCATTTCATCAGGACGACCTGGAGAGATAAGAACAGACTCCTAAAAAGCCATCATGTTGAACGTGTTATTCTGTCCAACAAATCTCTCTTCTGACACTGATACACTGATATTATATTCATTAGCGAAACAAGGCCTAACATGCCAACTAGCTAGATCCTGGGGCCAGACATGTTTCCCAGATGCTAAGAGACAATGCAGGTGATATGAAAACTCCATCTGTGACACTGGCAGCTAGAGAAGGGTGCATCCTCACCGAGCCTTACTGAAGAGCTCCTCCATTTGCCACAGACGTGATGCTACACACTTCGGAAGGATAGCGAGAGTGTTTTGTGCTGTGTAAAATGCAGAGGATGGCGGGGCTCGGGGAGTGGAATGCTAGCAGTTCCGATGCTCTGAGGATGAAGTGCAGACTTCTTCCCAGAAGTGTGTAAGCTTCGGATGCTCTGTGCTGCCTCCTCTCCTTTATCTTGCGCCATTTCCCCCTTGACTCATCCAATTCCAGCCGTGCAAGCCTTACCTGCAGTCTTCCTTGTACAGTCCAGAAAAGCTCCTCTCCCTGGGCACCGCCCATTTCAGTCCCATGTTCTTTCACTCTGTATCTGGATGCCATTCATCAGAACAGACCTCCTGGGTCACTATACTCTACAGCAGGTCCCTCCACTAGACTTTGGGTGTGTACATACGTGTACATGTTCATATGTGCAGGTGCTTCATCTGGATTACTCATGTGGGTTCTAAGGGGTGAAGTGGGTCCTTGTGTTTGCCTGACAAATGCTTCATCAACTGAGCTATCTCCTCAGCCCTACCGACTTGTCTCAGGTGCTGGCCAGCATTTATAATTAAATCTACATCTGCTACCTAATAGAGGAACCTAGGAACAGGAAGCACCCAAACATCTTTATTGTTGAGAGCAGTAAGAAGATGTCAACCCTGATACAGGGTACCATCCACTGAAGGTCCAGGCCTTGCTGCCTGTGCTCTCCCTGCTCACGACTTAACTAATTTTTTTGTATGTTCGTTGCTTGCTTTACCTCGATTTGTGCCGTGTGCTTTGCGTAGAACTCTAAAGCTTCATCACCATCCACCTGGCCTCCAGGTTTCAGCATGGTTTGGAGTTCTTTGTTGTGCCGAGCCAACTAGAACACAAGCAAAGAGAAAACGGGTGTAAGAGCTATTTTTAAACTCTAGGTTTCTTTCTTTAAGTCAGGGTCTCACGTATCTCAATCTGGCCTTGAACTTGCGATGTAGCTGAGGATGATCTTAAACTTTTGATTCTCCTGCCTGTCCCTCCCTTGTTCTGGTTTTACAGGTGTACACCCCCACAACTAGGCCTCTGTGCTTGCTAGGCAAGCACTCTACCAACTAAGCTACACCCACAGTCTTTCTAAGGCTGAGTTAAAAAATGCAAAATGACCAGCAGTAAGCCAAGGGCTACAGTACCCAGAGGCTTGCTCCCTTCTGCTCGGCTCTGCTCTGCAGAGTCTGGCATACAAGAATGAATGGTTCATGCTCATCCAGGATCCCCCCCCCTTTTTTTCTCTGATTTCTTGGGCCAGGCAGGAGGGACACGAGGTTTTCCGTGCACCCCATTAAGCCTCCATTCTAGGACTATTCAGAAACCCTTTTGGATGCTGAGAATGGAGGTGATGTGGGACATGGGAGTGTTTGAAATCCTTCAGTAGATACGCAGGGGCAGGGACCTGGCAGCTTTAGGCCTCTTGTCTTTATTGTGCTACACCCAGGTACTGTACCCAAGCTTAAAGGGGGCGAAGGAAAGGGCATGTCAGTTTCCAGCTGGGCTACAGCTTGCCCATCCCCACCCAGAAGCTGAAGGCACACCAGCATACCCAAAGAAGAAGCAACTTCAAAAACCAAGCCACTTGGAAAGGGATTACGAAATGTGGCAGTTTGGTGTCAGGGCAGAAAATATCACCCAGAAAGGCAAACAAAAGGAAATTGTGAGGACAGGTTCCCACAGATCCCCAAATGTGATAGGCAAGGAGGTTCAAGTTTATTTCTTTAGGTTGTTAAGAGAGATTCATTAGTATTTATAAAATGCCTAAGACGCCCTTTCAGCGGCTCCAGACAAAGCACCCGGTGTCACTGCTCAAGGGTAGATGCGTGTACAGTGCATGGGGATTTCCAAGTTCCTGACTTACCACACTGAGAAAGTGGCAGAGTCCTGGAATTTAGCCCCTTGAGGCAGATGGCCAAACACACCTGCAAGCCATGCTCCCTAAGGGACAACCAGTGCTTGGAGGAAGCTTTCCAGGAAGAGTCAGTGTCAGGGCAGCTGAGAATGCTGGTGGTGTCTAGGAGGGCCCGAGAGGGAGGGCTGTACCTGGTGAGCGAGTATGTAGATGTTGTGGCCCACGTTCCTCGGGGAGGCAGCTCCATCTTCTCCACTCTCCCCATCCTCAAATTCCACTTCACCTTGCATGTAGGCTTTCTTGATCACCTCCACCTTTGAGAAGGGACAAGAGAACACACCTCCTGACTCAGAGGTGACCCGTGCGGGACTGGCATCTACAGCACTTAGCCAGCTGTCCCTGCTCCTATATCTCATCCCCCAGGCTTGGATACAGCCTCAGACTCCTTAGTTAAAATGATGTTGACGGTGAATACCAGTCGACCTTCACCGACAAGACAAGCTCATTCTCTCCACTTAGACCAATTGATGATCAATGGCTGGTTCATACCCTTCTGCTTTAGAAACTGATGGTGGCTATAAAAACACGTTGATGGGGTGGGAGGGAAAAGGGTTGGTGAGATGTTGGTTCACTGGCTAACAAGGGCCTTGCCCTTGAAGCCTGAAGACCCAAGTCTGAATCCTGGAATCCACAGAAGAAAAAGGGAACTGGCCCTTGATTTCTACACATGTAACCCCACCCACCCCACCCCATGGATGCACACGGAGACACCACCACCACCGCTAGCACCACCAAAA
>NW_004949099.1:22460419-22482560 GCF_000317375.1 Microtus ochrogaster | reverse complement strand
CAAAAACCAACCAAACAAAAGAACTAGTAAGAAATTCATCGGCTTTTGGAAAAGTAGTACAATTCCTTTCTGGGTCCAAGTCTCCCAGATCCTCTCCCATGGGAAGGCAACGGCATGGACCAGCAGCACCTGCTGAAAACCTGCACTGTGTCAAGTACTGTACTCAGTGTGCTAATGTCGTTAAGGTGTAAGGCTCACAAACGTTTTATGAGGGCTCAGAAACTTCCATTCCTTTATAGATGCAGAAATAAAGAGATAAAAGAACATTGCTAAGGTCTTGGTTAATGAGCTAGGATTTGAACTTGGCCACTACCCGTCACAGCTGCCTGCCTGACTCTAGGACTCCTCATAACCTAGTAGTATACTTCATAGGGCATTTTACTACCTGTTGACTGTTCTCACTCACTTAGTTCCCAGGGTGCAGGGGCTGCTGCTGCTTATATCTGAATCTATCTCCTGGCACTCAGCACAGTGCACAGAGGTGGACCTGCCGAGCTTCCCTAAATAAACATATCATTCAGAATTTAATAATACAAACACTAAGAATAAATATGCTCAGTTATACTAAGAATTAATCATTTCCTTTGATGATTCAGAAGATATTGCAGCCTGGGGCACCTTCTTTATTGCTACTAGCCATTATTTGGGACTTCTTTATTATCCAAGATGAAACCTAAAGAGAACTATACATTCTGTACTGACAGTGGGTCAGCTGTTACTTGGAGGTGAGATCCTCACTCTCTGAGTTGGTATTCCCAGCAGTTCTAAAACCAAACCCAGCATGTTACACATGCAAAGTACATGGATCGGTGCACGCAAGCATATGCATGCATACATGTGCACGCATAGATGTGTTCTGGATGTCTAAGCTTTTTTCTTATTTGTCTTCTTAGAACTCTGTTTACACCAAAGAAGACTTGACCCTTTCTATGAATAATGTGCTCTAAACACAAGGGGGAAACCCAGGAGATGAAGGCAGCCATAGCAAGGGGTTGTGGCATTTCCTCTACCCAAGACAGTCATGAAGAGCCAGGGCACGCTCCTGATTCCTAAGAGCTGAAATGGGTTCTCTCCAAAGGCTATTCTGACTGTACTAAGTAATGACGACCCTTAGCTACCCGGTTACCCCAGTTACATAAGCTGTTATGTAAACTTGCAGAGACTCCTGTCTCTGCTGAGAACTCATTCCCTGACCTCTGGGATCAAAGAGCCAGGCTTCTGTGAACTTTTATTTAAAGGAATACATAAAGGGACTTTGGTCTGGTCTCTAGTGCACATTCAGGTCACTGGGAGGCAGAAATGTTTTAATGTCCTCATTTAAATCTGTCAGTTACAGTTTATTTGCATGGGGGAAAGTCCAAACAGACTCAGCTCGTATCACCCATCCTTGAATACTGCTCTTCTCAGAGTTCCCACCACCCAACTCCCAACATGGAAGTCAGCCCATCACGAATGTTGCTCTTTGAAAATAAACTGGGTCATGTTTTAAGAAAACAAAACCAAACATCAACATTCAAAATACACTCTCCTGTTATTTAGACTACTGGCACCGAGAACAGATGTGAACTTGTAAGTCCTAAAAAAAATAGGGGCAGGGCCTATGTGTGGTGGCACTCACCCGTAACCCCAGCATATGAAGTAAAATGATCATGAGATTAAGGCCAGCTGGGGTACAGCAAATCATCATTTCAAACAACCAAGGGTGTCAGGGAATGGGGGTGCACACCCATAGCCCCGATACTTGGGAGGTGGAAGAAGAGCCAGAGTTCAAGGACAGCCTCAGCTATGCAGCGAGTTTGTGACTAGCCTGAACTCCATGGATTGTGTCTTAACCTCCAATTCCTGTCCTCCCCCCCGTTCAATACAACACCACAAATCAAGAGCTGGGAATGTAGCTCTGTGGTAGGACCCTTGCCTAATAATGAACAAAGAAAAGAAAATGGCCTTTGGTTCTTAAAGGACTACATGCCAGGTACTGTGCTACAGGTTTGATGACTTTAGTACTCTAGAGTTCAAAATAGCCATCAATGTAATATTACCTTGCCTTTTATAGACTAGGACCGTGCAGCTACCTACCTAAGGTGACACGGTCAATGCGCTGAGCTGTGGACCTGAACCCACCCTCACCCACTGCCCTGTTCTGCGTGGGTGAGCAAAAGGGAGGGAAGCTTCTGTATGTGGTCTGTGCTGACAGGACAAGGTGGAACACCCCATGTCCACTGCCCTACTTCTGTACCCAGGCACAGATCTGGATTAAATCATCCTTGATACATTTTGGGGAATGGTTTCAGAAGATCAAAGAAGCAGGACCTTCATTCTGCCTTGAGTTTTGCTCTGAGGTTTGTTGGTGCTACTGTCAAAGGATCAGTCACAACTCACCAGTTCCTTGGGCCTCATGTTGTACAGAATCCTCTCTGCATTTTCACTGTCGTGCCTGCTTTCCATGATGGCCAGGAGTAGCTTTGAAGCATTGTTCTAAATGGAGAGAACCAGGGAAAGAAATATGGAGGGGGTGTTTGGGCAGCCGCCTAGACATGTGTGCCCAGCTGCTGACATAAGTGTGCATCCTGGCTGGACAGACAGATTCACCCTATGGCCAAGGACATTCCAGAGTATCGTCACTAGGCAGAGGGTGTGCCACTTGGGACCTTAGGAGCATGTGTGTAGAGTCTGACTTGGGTCTAAGGGTCTGCATTTGTTAGGACATACATTATATTTCTGAAATCTTTTACAACCTCTGGATCCCCAGAACAGGGGTAAGAGATTGGGCAGAAGCACACTTCAGACACTGCTCTCAGGAAAGATCTGTCAGCTAGTAAAACAACAGTTGTAGCAGAAATAGACAATTTATACATGGGTGTTAGAGGGACACCAGGGTCCCCAGATTCTCAGCCTCATATAAAATGGAATAGCATTTCCATATAATTTATGTATCTTTTTTGTCTGCTTCATCTGCATATTATTTGTAAGACCTGATCAGGTATAAGTGCTGTGTCAAAACTCGGTCTAAACTGTGGACTGAGAATAAGGTGAAAGGTGTATATATACTTAGTACAGATACAATTTTTTCCCCTTAAATATTTTGTTATTGGATATTGTGAGCCAGAGATGACAGTCAATAAATACAATTTCTCCCTGTCTTAAAAATCCATAAACTTTCTTATTTCCTAATATCATTGAGTACATATGCTATTAGTTAATAAAAGTGGCCCAGAGGAACACTTCACATCCACCAACACATACTTTCCCATTACATTAACAATACCCATGTGTCCACAACCTGGCGTTTCTTGGCTTAATTTCATTTGAGGCCCCAGGTCTACAATTTACATATTTCTTTGTCCATGGGTCTCAAGGTTGGTGTTTTCCTTCTGGGGATTGGAAATAGAGACATTTTTCCTCCTCAGCTTGGGTCACAAAAGTTCAGTCTAGTGGCTGAGCTCTCACCCGTTTCTATCCCAATCCTTAGACTGCTAATTTCATTGAAAAAGGCACTGAAATGCCAACTAGGAACACATGGACGTCCCAGTCTATTTCAGACACGCGTCATGTACTTTCTGATAAGTGATAACCATACGAGAGCAGGAATGATATTCAAGTCAAGTATAAAGTATTTATCAGAAGGAAAAAACAGCGCTAAAAAATTCCATTTAAACCATATGCTCAAATCAACCACGATTTGGACTCTCAGTTCTAAATGCTAAAGGAAAAATAAAATTGATCATGCAGTTTCTTGGGGAGTCTGTTAACTATCTTCCTAAGGCCTTGTTTTCTACTGTTGTCCACGCAGTAAATGCAGGCGAGCATTTTAGCTGACCTCTGTAGCTGAAGACTATCTCTCAGTCATGTTAAAGCACCTACTCCTGCCTACGGGTGTGAGAGAGCAGGAATCTCAGCATGCCCTGACATGGGAACAGCAGAAGAGGAAATGTGCTCAGAGATGCTAACACATTTCCAAACAGCATCACACATCAGGGTATGTTGCAAGGTCAATTCTCAGAACTAGATATTTTTTGAGTCTCTGACAACCTCTAGAAACCCCAAACAGGGGCTAGAGACTGGGGGACTGGCTGATAGGCCTTCAGGAATGGTCTGTCAATTAGTAAACCCCACAGAATGAGCACCTCGAAGTCACCATTTAACTCCATAAAACTATCTTTACAAGGCATGACATGCTAGGGCTGCGGCAGGGTGGCAGCTCCAGGTTCCCATTCATAACAACGAAAGAAGGTACTATACTAGAGGACTGTCGGGTACATTCTTATTTTAAGCCAACATCATCAGTCATCCTTCTGCCAGATCAATGACTGAACAGAAAAAGCTGTCACCTGACTAAGTAAAAATAGATTTCTGGTGACAATGGAAGGGCCAAGTTGTACATGCTTCACTGGCCCTTCCCCAAAAGCAGCAAGCTCAGAAACCAGAGGACGGGTGTTTCTCTTCTCCCTCCCAACCCCCACTGGATTTCCAATTTCAGGCTTTTCATTCTTGGGTACTTTTTGAATTTCTCAGTTCTGGTGACAACTCTTCATTCCAGGTGACCTAATTAAAAAGCTGGTACCCTCTCAAGGCCCTTCTTTGGAAAGAGCAAAGTTCTGCATTTTAGGTCAGAATGTGCAATGTGGGTCATTCATTCAGTTAAACAGAACTGTCTTTGGTATTTAGTTTCACAATACCGTGTCACATGCCAGGCAAAGCATTAATGGACTTTTCCCAAAGGTTGCCGCCTCTAGCTCTCAGTCTCTACTTGCCTTCAGTTCTAAAACAAGGTCCATCCGTTTCTTTCCCAGTGGGTTGATGTCATTGAGGATGAGGGCAGTGATGATATCGATGCCATTGGATTCATGGGTGGCGATGCAGTTCTGTGTAAACAGACACACACACACACATATACAGAGGCATTAACACAAATGCTGGCCATAAATCAGACGTCAAAGGGCAACAGGCTAAACTGCTATTTCAACACAATGCTTACCACTCCCATAATGTCATTTGGGGAGAGTGCAATTTTCCGTGAGAAAGTGGTAAAAATAAAAGACAGATGAAGATCTCTAGTTTCAGAATTAACAGTAAACAGTAGGAAAGTCCCCATACACCCTAACTGATAAATTGGCTGAGTCTGATCCAAATAGTGCCGTGCAATAGGCTTTGTTCTTATAGGAAAATATGGTGTGTGACTGATACCAGGATCTGAGCCCCTTTCCCCTTTAGAACTGTGTTCCGTTCTCTCTCTGTCACTCATCTTGTGAATTTGGTACTTCTGCTTAAGGCTTAAGCTTGGACAGCAAGCTTCTGCCTCAGTTCACACAGTATCAAAATGGATCAGCCTTCCTCAAGTTGGATTCTTGACTGCAGAGCAAACTACCTTGGCCTGTTCCTTTCAATTAGCCTTGGTGTAGCAGGAAAGTGAACTTGAGGTCTTACATCCATAGTTCCAGAACCCTTGCATTTCTTTGTTCTTTCTCATAACCAGAGCTATTCTGCCTCCTTCATCAGGGAACCAGGAGAAGGAAGTGGATCTCATAAAATGTCCTCCCACTAAGACTAGGGTTTCCACAGAAGGTGAGTTGCTTAATTTAAACTGCTTCCTTGGAGCAAATGTCCTCCCTTCCTCAACTAACTCCGCGCCTAATACTTTCCCTGGCCTTAGGGTTAGAACTAACCATTTCAAGCCAGGACGGAACTACCATCTGAAGTTAAAAACCACAGTTGTTCTTGTCCTGCAGTGCAAACTCATAGAATCTTCCAGCAGCCATGAATGAGCAATGCTTCTACTTAAGAAAAAAGAAAAACATTGGGCTCCACTCCAGAATTATACTTCTTGGGAGGTCAGTCAAGACTAGCTGGGCTTTTCCTTTCCCAGAAGTCCATGATGTTATATCTCAGCTACAAATGTTCTCTTCTTGCTTCCGATTTATTTCACAGGAAGCAAGTGTTTTCTCTCTAGCTAGGTTTCAAGGAATCACTTTTTGATCTTTTCTAGAATTTAGAATAGGTCACTTTTCTCAGGGGCTAATTTAATTCCCACTTTATTATTTACCCCTAAATATCCAAGTTATGATTGGAGAGTTAGACCAAATCAAATTACACTGAGTCAAGCCAAGACATAGTCACCTACTCATTCACTGGGTAAACTTCTGGATTATGAGAAGGCACCATGGGAACTTCCCCACTACTGGAGAAAGGCTGCTTGTCTTATGAGCACCCTGAGATTGACGGGTAGTTGTTACGTGGCTTCTAAATGGGTTTCTGTTAACGTTTCCAAGTAATAAATACGTCTTGCTCGCATACCAAAACATGAACAGAGTTACCTGGTTCTCGTGGCAAGGCCCTTGGCAGTATTCAGTCAGGCTCTCCAGGGTTTGGTTGATAAGGGCGACATTCTTCTCGTTGATGTACAGTCCGAGAAGACCAAGGCCTCCAGTTGTGCTCCCGCAGATACAGTCCAGAAACTGCAGTGTCTCACACACCAAATTGTAGTTGGTCTTATTGTTTTGGCAACGAAGGAAATTCTACAATGGGGCATGTGAGAACAAAAGCAAAGAGAAGAGGGCAAAGGTCATCATCCTGCAACTTTGATTGTCTCTAATAGGGCTGGTGTCCTGGATTGATCACCTGCTAGGAAGACAGGTACAACATGGAACAGAAGGGGACGGTCAACCTGTGGCCTTGGTCTATGGCTTCAACCCTGGGACTTTTCCACAATGTGTCTGCATGAGATTCAGAGAAGGAGGCATTTTCTTGGGAATTCACTTCAGGTTCTTTTGGTATGAATTCTCCTATTTCCATTTACTCTTTTAGCAAAGTTAATTTGGGTATATATGCAGGTGCAGTGAGGGTGTTCATGTATGGATGATGGCCAGTGGTCAATGCTGGGGATCTTCCTTGACCGCTCTCTACTTTACTGAGGCAGAGCTCTTCACAACCTGGAATTCACCTATTTAGTCAGGCTGGCTGCCCAGTGAGCACCAGGGACTTTTGTGTGCTGGAATTATAGGCACGCACTGCTATGCCTAGCTTTTTACATCAAGACCAGATCTGAACTCTGGTCTTCATAGTTGCAAGACAAGCACTTTACCAACTGAGCCATCTCCCTACCCTTCTGTTTATTTCTTCCTTTACCCTTGCCTATCACTTTCTCACTGGGTGGTTAGTGGGTTGTGGTTATATTTAAAGGTGACACAGTGGACTGTGTGCTGAACACACAAGGCTAGTACTAAGTAGAGTGCACCACAAAATGAGATGGTAGAGGCTGGTGTCAGGGCTCTTAGCTCAGAGGCAGAGAGCGTGCCTAGCATGCATGAGGCCCCTGGTTCCATCACTGGCATTGAAAACAATCGCCTTACCTCCTCTATACACACACACACACGAGTTTTGCTCTAGGCAGATGTCATGAAGAAAACCTGGGTTAACTTGCTTGACCAATTTCCACTACTAAATAAGGGGTGTGAGTGAGTAAACGTGCGTGTATGTGCGTATACATGTGCGTGTGCTCATGTATATGTGCCTAACTATGTATTCTCCAAGAGATATACAGTAAGATCCTTCCTCAACAAGATATGGAAAGCAACACCTGAGTAACTTTGTAAAGCTGGGGATTTTGACGAAGGGGCACTTGTCTGAGACTCTGTAGTGAGACACAAATAAACTACAATATTCTTATATCTCAGAGTTAGAGAGTGGGCAATACCTACACTAGAAACTTGGAAGTAAAATGATAGAAAGGCAAAGTGGACATAAGCCTTGATGTGGTAATTCCACTTCACTTTACAAAGTAAGCACTGGACATTCATGGGAACACTCTTTACAACAATGGAGAAATGGAAGTCACCTAAATGCCCACCAACCGGGGAGCAGCTAAAAAATACAGCATACTTATAAGATTCCATATTATAAATTAGAAACTTTGAGCAGGTACTGGCATACCAACATGGAAAGATCTCTAGGTCATGCTGTAGGTTAGCAAAAAAAAAAAAGCAGATTTATAATCATGTAGATTACTGTATAATATATATTCAAATGTATGCCAAATGTTCCTAAACAAAGTAAGGAGGGGAACAGCTCTCTGTGGATAGAAGCTATACAACTCTTTATTTAAATACTTACTGCCATCAGAAAATTTAGGATGAGGATTTTTTTCATGTATGATTTGAGCAGCAGAAGCCCCATGGAAGCACAGATTAAAAATTGGTAAGTAGACAGACCGCTAACTCATCACCCTCCCCCACATTTAACCCCAGTCCTTTCATTCAATAACACGGCTCCAGTTCTGGTGGGACACAGAAGAAGGACAGATTACTGTGGGCTTTCCTGAGGTAAGTAGCTCTTTCAGAAGGCTATAGGAAGCCAGCAGCGGGTTATACCCGGCTTCTCCCTTGCTGTGGTGACTGAAGGAAGGTGCTGCATATCTTAAGGTCTGGCAGGATAAAGGTTCCTCAGTACAGGCATCAAAAGGATACAGATGCTTAAGATACAAACTCACAGCATCCCCTCTGAGGCCCATTCTAGTGACAACACTGGATGCTCCTCTCTGCAGTATGATGTTACTGCTCCTACCACAGTGTTCTCTGGCAGCAGCAATTAACTCCTGATTCTCTAAGGTCTCCCCTTTCTTGCCTCGGAGGCTCCCATTCAGCATTCCCTCTTTCTGACTCACTCCCCGGGCCTCCCTTCTGACTCCTCTTCCTTCAGGATACAGTATAAAGTCACTTTGTCCCAGAAGTCCTGCCTGCTCTGAGGCACCCCCCCCCCCCATCTTATGGGATGGGAGCCTAGAAGGATGCCTTTCTGTTCTCTAGGAACCAGGTGGGCTGCGCGGCCTCCACCGAGAGCCACAGCCACGGCTCAGAGTTGCAGGCAGCTCACACAGCTCTTTCCTACCTCAGATCTATTTCCTCTGTCTTTTACAAAACCAGACACATACTTTTCACTGAGAGGCCCAGGGACGCTTTGTTAATCCACCTTGAGCACACACCACTCTGTCCTGTCAGCATGAAGGAGCTCTGTCTTTTCGGGAGCGCAAAGGGTGGATGAGGATGGTGAGGAAGGGAAAGGTTTTGGGCCAGTGCTCATGTAGCCTTTGGCCTTTAACCTGGGGAAGGGGAAGCTCCTGCCGTGGCTCAGCAAACACTCGAAACCACACAAACTGGTGAAAGGGCAGTCCTTCGTCAGGTTTCTGACTAAGCAGGCCTTGCTCAAGGCAGCAATGGCCCATTTGGCAGGGCCAAATTCGGTAGCTTTCTCTCCACTGAACGTCTACCAACAGGAAAGAAGTCAAGGTTATAAATGTGACAAGAAGCTGGCACAAGCCCAGAGACCGCTCGCTGCCTTAGAAGGCTGCGACTTCCTCCCTCTGAGCAGATCTCTATTTCCTTGCACAGAGGAGCAGACCACTCCTGCCTGGCAGCCATAAGAAAAACTGCCAGTGCCCCACCATCATCTGCCCAGGGGTTCTGCCAACAGGTGGCATTCTTAGTAGGTACATCCTACTTAATGTCATTTTGAGACCTGGTTTCTCACAAATACAATGCCAGTGGAGCAGGTTCCCACGATCTGTGGGAAACCATGCTTCTTTCTTTTTACTGCTTTTTGTTTTTAAAATTGATTTTTAAATGACCACGTTCAGATGAGTTTCATTACACCACTTCCATACACATCACAGGAGTTTTTAAAAGATGAATCTCACTTCCCCCAGACCCCGTCAAAGCAGGCATCCAGGAACACCACAGGGCCCTGCAGACACCAAGGGTCCCAGAAATGACACCTGTGCCCTCTCAGGCTCCTACAAGATGAGGGCTGGAGAAGGAAGGCTCGGGAACATTCCAGTTTCCCCTCTCCACAGGGCAGTTTTGATCTGTTCTGCTCGGCTTAGTCCATTTCTACACAAGATATCTTCAAACAAAGGATTCTATGGTTAAGAAAAAAGGTGTCTAGAATCGCCTAATTGGAAAACCATTATGTACCTTCAGATGGTAAGTTGCTAGGTCTTTTAAAAATATGTGAATATGTACTGTGTACGCGCATGCACGCACAGACACACAGAGACACACACACACACACACACACACACACACACACACACACACACACACACACAATTTTCCCCCAGAGCAGTATAAGGACTTCATTAAAAGCTACTTTTCCCCAGGGATCCTTAGGGAATAAGGTGGAAGGAGAGTTATATGAAAAGATAAAAGTATAATTCTGAAGACTTCCAGTAAAAAATGGTGAATTTGCAATTAAAGTCTGGCTCCATTCTCCCACCCAAGGAACACTGGCATCAGGGAGAAGGAAGGAGACAGGAAGAGGGAAGACGGAGTAAGTCCATGAAACCAGAAGTCAGTTCAGAACCCACCTATCAGCACTGCCCCATGACATGCAGGCTGGATTCTATACAAGGTATCCTGGATTGTTGAGCTGAGAACTTGGCAAATCTTAGCTTTGAAGACCCTTACAGCACTTAGCACATGGTACTGCAATCTCCAGTTGGCACGAGTGGCTCCTGTTCTAGACATCTGCGGGATGAGTGAGGTCCAGTCACCACTAGTGCTGGTTGCTGAGCACATGACCTCCAGTGTAAGTGACATACGACCATACATGCACATGAACTACTGCCACTTGTTTTTTCTGTGGAGCCTGAAGTTGGTGGTGACCCAGTGACAACCAAATGGAAGAACAGCACAGAGCACGGATCCCTGTGCTTAGCAGCACAGCGGGACCCCTGCCCCAACCCCAGTCACAAAGGTGCTACAACTGAGCTGCCTGGCCCTAAGTTCCTACAGATCACTCACTCTTCCCTTGGTTGATCTCCCCCCATGACCAATGAGGCAGCTTAGAAGGGAGAGGGACAGCTGACATCATCATGAGACACAGGGATAACAGCCAATGAGATAACAACCAGACCCTGGAGCTCTGGGAAGTAATGTTTTGTTCTACTTGAACCAAGTCTCAGCTAGCAGATCTGGGTCTAAGGTGTCTAAGCCTGAAGCAGTAATGCTTGAGCAAGGAGCAACCAAAGGATCAGCCAGAATCCAACACCAGATGGTGACAAGGTCAAGCCCAGAATGTCAACACCTGAAGTGAACCATTGACTGACGTGTACACTTTGACATTTATGGGTCAGCATGGCCAATGGCAGGTTTTATGGGGAGTTCCTTCATTTTTAGGTCTGGTTCTTGTTTAACCAGTTGATGGCCCTAGAACCTAGATACTTTTCAGAGTTCAGGATCTTCAGACCAATTAGATGAAAAATAAAAACCATCAGAGGTCTTAATCTTAACGACTTCTGGTTTATTTCATTGTTCTGTATTGCTCTTCAACAATGTCCCTTCTTTATGATGGAGGTTGGCCGGGGGGCAATAACAAATGGTCCATTTTATCCACAGTCACTTGGTGGATAAAGTCAGCAATGTAAACATTTAAAGGTGGTACCTTCCTCTGGCTAGATTTGGCCTGTATCAACCCCTCTCATATCATCACCATTTAAGCACATAGAACTATCAATGCAGACTTGTTTGGCTTAGGAAGAGACATCCCATCTCAGAGCTGTGCAGATACACTTTTCCTTTCCATCCTAACGCTACTCAAGCAAGGAGTGGTGGGTGCCCTAGGTTCAAGAGTTGACAGGAAAGCCAGGCAGTACACCAAGGACCACATACTCCAGCATGCTTTTCCTGGGTAGAGATTGGGAACAAAGAGGCAGATCTCTGGAGCACACCCTCCGCCCTTTCTAAACAGTCTTTGTTATAAGAAAACTGCAAGGGAGATAACACTTTGTCTCTGTCTTAGGTCTGGTTAATATCATAAGCTATAGTTCCAGACTGAAAGTCCAGCTTAGTAAACTTCTAGAACGTGTAGTATGCACTGCTGTATATATGATCTGCCAAACACTATAGTGTCATTGTGCAGCACACAACTATATTCAGTTAGATCTATGTACTTGTTTTTATAAATGTATATGCTTCATAATTATACTTAATTGTCTATTCATCTATCCAGTTATTATCTAAACATCTACTGGCATTGGTGGCAAAGAGTAGTAGGCTATAAGACATACACACGTAGGTACCTATGCACACTAACTACATATGGAGTCAGCACCCCTAATGAATGAGGCTGTTGTATCTGACCTTGTGGTGTCACTTGTGAAGATAGGAAGGGACAGATCACCTATCCATATTTTCATTATTAGTCACCCAGAACATCAGTAATGCTGGATCTTCAATTCAGGCATGGTGGTCTACGTGACAGAGCTGAGCCATGAGAAGAAGTGGGACACCATGGTCCAAATACCCCCACTCCCTACTACAGGTGTTGCGGTCTCCATAGACCTCACCTACAAATGTTGGGACTTCCTGTGCTACCAGTCAGTCATTTACAAATCTAAGGGTCACCTAATCCCAGGTTCTCACCTCTAGGTGTCAGATTCCACAACCCAGAATCCTCTCCTGTAGGCCTCAGTGACCCCACAATCTGGTTTTGCACCTGTAGGTATTTGGGTACCCTAGACAGGACCTCTCTTGCAGATCTCTGGGTTCCCACAGCCTGGCCTCTCTCTTGAAGGTCTCGGGGCCACAGCTCAGGCTCTCACCTGCAAATCTCGGTTGTGGTTTTCGCACAGGAGCTGCAGGAAGCGCAGGATGGGCTGCATGATAGTGATGACAGCGCTCATCTCTAGGTCATCCTTGGTTTTGTCAGTTGTAGCCTGGGTGCCCTCCCCAGACTGGTAATGGTCATCTGGGTCAGCCTCCCTCCGGAAGGTGGTGAAGGCTTTCCTGGTGGCAGCAGATGCTTCCAGGAGCTGATCCCGGACCTCTTCTGTTATCTGTGTTGTGGGTTCTTTGGCTGAAAGGCAAACTTGTGACAGTCAATACTGCTACATTCTCAGAAGTTCTATTTTCTATACTCCAGAGGACAGGTTCCTGCATTTGCTAGGGATTTGTAAGATTGGCAAAAAACAATCTACGAAGCCACCATTTCCTCTCAATCTCTAGACAGGATGAACATGGAGCCCAGCCCTGCTAACTTGGTAGTTCTTTCGACATGTCATTTAGGTTTGTGTTGTTCTACCGAGCAACAGCTTTTGTACAGGCTCTGTCAACCTCATAACCTACGGCTCTGAGCCTCTGCTTCTTCCTCCATAAAATCTAAGTACGTCGGTGTCTTCTAGAAGGCTCCCAAGAGAACTGATGTAATACTAATCATAACACCAATTAATGTTACTCGACGGACAACTGACTGAGCCCTTGCCAAGTGCCAAGATAGCATGCATAAGCACTCTGTGTGTATTATCTTATCTGGTCTGTGAGGCAACTGTGGCATCTCAGACGGGAGCACAGACTGCATGGGCTCTGACGCTGGCTCACTGGATCTGTGCCTCAGTTTCCTTATCTGTAAAGCAGAGATAACTCTTTTATCTAAGTACAGGGTTAACTTGAGCTTTCCGTGAACTGACACAGATAGGTAAAGAACTTTGAACAATGCCTGGCTACAGTCTGGATTTAGGAATGGCTTTCAAAGGCCCACATGTTAAAGGCCTAGGCCTAGTCCTCAGTGGTATGGGAACTGATAGAATTTTTAGGTGGTAGGGCTTGGTGTGAAGTCACAGGCTAGAAGGAGGGGTGTGTCCTTGAAGGGGATTGTGCGACTTTCTTGTCTTTTCTGGTTTCTTCTGATTTTTTTGTCATGAGGTGAATACTTTTACCCTCTGCTGTGTGTTCTGGTGGTTTATGTGCTACTTCAAGGTAGGTACAAAGCCACCAGACTGAGACCTCGGTTACTCAAGATAGATGTTTTCTGGGCCTAGGTCTACATGCCTAAGGCATCAGTTGCAGAAACAGAAAGCTGACTACGCATGCCTGGGTCATACTCAGTACTCAGCAGAACTTGGTAGGTTTATGGTTCTTTTTTTTCTTTCTCTTCCTCTTTATTTCCCTTTTAGACTAGTGGTTCTCAAATAGGGTGATCTTTACTTCCTCCCTTCCTTTTTTCTTTTTTTTTTTTCATCCTTAGCACTATGCAGCCGCTAACTGGAAATGCCTGGAGACATTTTTGATTGGGAGTACAGGTGTGCTAATGGCATCTAACAGGGTCACAAACATTGCTCGACATCCTATAGCCTCTGCAAGGAACATTCTCTAAATGTCAACTGTCACTTGATTGACAACTCTAGTACTGGCCTTGAGAGGTGAAGCTCAGAGTGGTCAATTAATTTGCTCAAAGCTGTTTGACTCCTAAGCTTGTGGTTTGTCGCCCCTCTCCCCCTGAACATTTTTTCCAAGGAGATTATAGGGGAAAAGTCTACAGTTTGGAAAATAAAGAGAAGTCACCTGACATAGATGTATTTTCCTCAACTATCTCTAACAATAAGCAGAAAAGCACAGTAAAAAAAAAAATTATTCATGGATCTTAATTGTGATTGCGGACTTGAAAGGATTCAGAGTTGCCATGGGAACACACCTTTGAGCCTGTCTGTGAGGGAGTTTCTAGATTAGGTTAACTGATATATGAAGAACAGCCCTGAATGTGAGCGGCACCATTTCCTCGGCTGGTGCTGAGGACTGAATGAAAGGGAGAAATGCTCAGCTCTGGCATTCCTCACGCTCTGCTTTCTGACTGTGGGTGCAATGTGACCTGCTGCTGCATGCTCCCGCTGCTGCACGGCTCCCGCTGCTGCACGGCTCCCGCTGCAATGCTTTTCCGTCATGAAGGACTAGAACCCCAAACCATGGTCTGGAATAAGCCCTTTCTGCCTTAGGCTGGTTTGGCTAGGTACTTGCCACAGAAATAAGAAAAGCAGCTAATACAACCCATACTAATTAAAACTGTGCATACAGATGAATATTTATGAGGTAAGCATGAAGACCTTCCCAGGTGTCAGGGCTTTGTCCTGGTCACTTAGAAGGAAGGCATCATAACCACAGTGGTGGCTTCTTTCTAAACGCCCTGGTAAGGATGTATCTTGGAATCTGGAAGTCACAAAAAGCATGCAGTATACATAATACAGGACTCTTCTGCAGGCTCCGGTCCAATGGAACCAAGGGCATTCTTACCTTTCTTCCGGGATGGGGCATCTCTGTCCACTTCATCATCTTTCTTTTTGTTCCCCAAGTCGCTGGTGTTCACAGTCACTGTTGCCTTGATTTCCTGCTGGGCCACCTTCATTCGGTCATAAAAGACCTTGAAGAACTTCTCTGATTTCTTGTCTTCCGTCAACCGGCAGAAAAAGGAGTGCTGCCATGGAAAAAACAAAAACAAAAAAAACCACGGTAGATTCTCAACACCGTGCCAGACCCCTGAGAAAGACTCATTGAAGACTCGCAAATTAAATGGAGATCCTAGGCAGCCACAGGCCTTCCAAATGATGAAGACCCGATTATGGACTAAATACCACTGCATACATTCATCCTCTGGGGTCTCATGCCTGAGCTTTTCAGCATGGAACCCTCCAAAAAGCACTGAACTTGGAACAGCGCCCCTAGGCCGCAATTCAACCAGTGAAGACCCACACCTCTCACTTCTGCACAACACACACACGGCAACTCCAGAAACAGTGAAAATGGAGAATGGTTTTAGTGATTACTGCACAGAGGTCACTTGTCCAAGGTCTTCCCTATACTCCTGTGCACATCCCTATAGACAATGAATGGAAATATACGCCGTCTGCTCCATAGGGCCTATTCCTAGGTCAGGATGACCTGGAGTCCACAGGCCAGACCGAGAGGTGAGAGTCAGGAAGCCATTTGATCACATGATGGGAACTTAGATGGGGGTGACGGTGGGTGGGAGCAGCCTCAAATTCTTCAAGAAAAAGGTGAGTGTCAAATAAGGCCTCGCAGGATAGGAAGGAGTAGTTAGATGATGTTCAGAATTACCAGGTAGCTTGCCTCTTGGATATGCATTTGTTTTTGGCCCCATTGCAAGCAATAGTGTATATTGTTGATGTGAAAACACAATATGGTGTCTCTACTTCATTTACGAGTGTTCATTTTCACCCCCTTGCAAGAACCACACTGTTGTGAATTATTTACATAAAAATACAATACGTTCCTTTCCAAAGGAATGAGACAAAGCTCTAGACAATGTATTTCCTGCTCTTAGGGGCTCGTTCTGTCAGTTTCATACCTGGTTCCAGCAAGATGGAGTTCCCACACTGGAGGCCCAGGCTTCTGATACTGGAAAGCACTATACCCTTCCTTTCAGCCCCAAAGCCCCCTAACTCCTCTGTCTCCCAATTCCCAACTCAGCAAACCATTCCCCAGAGCTATGGACCCATTGCCTACCAGGCAGTTACTCTGGCTCTTTTGGCTACTGACAAACCACAGTGACCAACATCTGTCCAGTTCACTCATGTACTTTCTGGCTTCTGTCCTTTCTTCTTGCTCATTGTTCTTGATTTCTGGTTCATTCTTGTACACAGCACAGGAGCTGCCTCTCCCTCGAATACTCTCTGACTCTGACTTTTCCCTTCCAATCATCCCGAGTGTCTAGCTCCATGCCTACCTCCTTGACTGTGTATTCACTGGATCCTCTAAGACCCTACAGCTTCAACTACGTTTACATCCGGAGTGCCCTCCACTGCCCTTGACTGCCTTTGCATTCCTTTCTGGTTTCCTCTTATTTCACGCAGTCACCCACCTTTACTGTGAACCTGTCATGAGCTGGACCGTGTGTCAAGTACATGAGATGCAGGAGTGAACACACAGGCACTGGATCCCACCCACCATGACACTGGCAGCTTGGCGAGGAAAAGAAACAGTAATTCAGCAGCCACCCCAAGGATCACTTCAAGACTTATCCTTTTGTCCTGAGAAAGAGATCCAAGGGTCTCCTGGAAGACAGCTCTGTGACAGACGCTCGGTTCCACTCCTGGATCTTTCCATAGCTAGGCCCTCCTCATCTTTTGGTCTCGCCACTAAGGTTTCTTAATGAAGGCATACCAAAACAAAGGCCAAATCAACTACTTCTTTGCAAATGCCCAGTTCTGTTCTCACTAGAACTGGATGCTCTGAAAGTTCACTATCCTATTTGCTGTTCGCCTGCTCACTGGTTTGTGCACGAGTGTAAGCTCTACGGAAGCAGGTGTCCTAGACCGGTGACTGACAGTCACCTCCACAGCCCCTGGATGAGGCTCAGCATAGAGTAGGCACACTACCGTCATTTGACGGAAGAATGACAAGAACCTAATGTTCTGTTTCTTCTTTAGTCTAGCCCCCCTCAATGGAATCCTTCTTAAATTCTGCAAACATGACAAAAATAAATGCCATCCAATAAATAAATTCTGGAAAACTGCTTAAATATCCGAAACCAAGTTCTAATGGTTCCCCCCAGTTAGAGCCAACACCTCCACAAATAAAATGAGCCATGAGAGAACGCAGAACCAAACCACAGCTGCCTAATTCCTGGGACTGGCCTTCCCATGGACACAGGCCACACAACACCGTCCACACTCAGGGTCACAGGAAAGGCTGCTCAAGGCAGACCTGCTGGGACTCACTTGAAGGCAGGCCCTCAGCAGAATTCATGCAGTTGCCATACCGGCATGGGGCAACTTTAAAATTATTTGGGGACAATCTGGTCATTAAAAAAAAAAAAATCAAAGTACTTCAAGTAAGTAACGAAGTAAGTAAGTAAACGAAGCCTGTCACCCGTATCCCCCAGAGTGAGAGGTGCACACAGCTAGCCAGTCTGCTGCAAACCGCAGGGCTCAGCATCCAGGGGGGGATAACCCAGCTGATGTCAGCTGACACCTCCAGGGTAAGGGAAGCTCTCCTGAAATGAGAGAAGGGCAAAGGCTTCTCTGTATGTCTGCAACTGGCCACTCTGTTTATTCTGCATTATTTATACCAATCCTTGGTCAGCTCCTCAAGGACCTGAGGCAGCTTTGTGAAGAGAACAAGAAAGAGACAGTTACTGCAGAAGGTGGGAGAGTGCATACCCCCCCCCCACACACACACACTGTTTCAGCTGTGCATTTTCACAACAGGAGAGGTGCAGTCAGTGCCTCAGGGAAGCTTGTCACGGAGCAGGCAATGCATGGTATGGGTCTCAATCCCAGGTCCTTCATACAGTCCCGCCAGGTGAAGGGGGTGCCACCACACACAGAGTACATAGCCCAGGCCCACTGCCTGGCTTGATATCCACTGCCCAGGAATAACAGTCTCTGATGTTTCGCTTCCCTTATCTGAAAAATGAGTAAAGTAACAGTATGGTGGCCCTGAAGTCCCACATGGAGGATTAGAGCCACCCTCACAGGAGGTCAAGTCCACTGCCTTCTTCCCCAGGTGCCAGGAAACCTTTTGCTCAGCATCTTAACCAAGGACCTGCTGAGTGTTAAATCTCAGGACCCTAAATGACAACGCATGTTAAATACTTTAGCATGCTCCAGACCCTGTCACAGTTAGGAAGAATGTGACCTCACCAGGACAGCCAGGTCTGGAGTGGTTTAGGGTAGAATGGAGCACAGGCCTGGGCTCTCAGAAAGACCAAGCGACACAGACAGTTGGAAGAAGACTTCCGATCTCTCAAAGGAAGTGGGGGCATCTTCTGTCAGATGCAGAGAGTGAAGAAGTACAACGCAGCGAAGTGTACCATGTGGAGAGGAATATATGGAGCCACTCAGGCTCGGGGACAACCTGGCAGAGCCAGCTAGCGCCATTCACTTGCCTTCCCCTGGTGAGACCCAGACATTAAGAGACCTCCTCACAGGTAATCTGTCCATGGTGCTAAGAAGGGAGACTAGCTATGGTTTGTCACACCACGTGGGTCAGAGCACCAGTGCAAACAGATACACAGCCCGCAAAGTCTCAGCCCTACCTTGTCTCATGCCCTCTTTCTTCCCTGAACCTGTTTCAGTGAATTGCCTCTTCCCTGAGGCCAAGAGCTGTCAGACAGAGATTTTCCTTTTTCTGAACCTTTCCCTCCACACCACCTGACACGTGTCAGGGAACACTTTGATACAAATCTAGCCCAGGGCACGAAGCACTACACGGCGGCAGAAATGAAAATGGCAGTTGTCTCTGTGGGCAGTGATGGGAAGTACTATGAAGCGACTAAGGTAACGCTTTGGTGCGAAAGATCCATCTTGATGACAGCGACAGATGAACAGATGTTGTAGCAAACGAGGGACTTCTTGAAGACATCCATATCTGCATCCTTGTATCCTATCCGTGTGTACTGTACCTTACACTAGAAATGAATGTGGCAGACAGAATGACTGCTGGCCATCCAACCTTCAACAAGGAGAAACCCTGGGTCACCACAGGGGCCGCTGTCATCACAAGACAAGAAGGGACCCTTCAACACTGGAAAACATGGGGGAGAGCGACGGTATGAGGAGTCAGTTCTCGCTGCTGGGTTGAAAGGAGGAGGCTGGGAGCCTAGTTGAGAAGTGTAATCACTTTGTAGAGGCTGCAAACAGCCAGCAAGAGGAGTGTTGTTGGAGCCTCTATCTGGGAACATGGCCTTGTAGGCACCTGGATTGTGACCTAGAAAAACTCATGCTGAACTTGTAAGATAATGAATTTTATAACCCAAAGCCTCTAGGTTTGTGGTCATCTGTTATTGTAGCCATACAATAAGTGTAAAAACATTTTTAAAAAATCTAATCACGTTCCACTCTTCAAATCTGTACATATTATTGTGGGTAAAAATTGCACCACACTGAAGAGACAAGGCTGTTTTGGTTCCAGAATGCTAGGGAACTTCAGTAAGATATACAGATGGGGCCACTTTCAGAACATCCCTGGTTACCCAAGGGAACGGCATCTGTCTGCCCCTCACTGACCTGTCCTTACCCTTCTGTTATCTCCAAGTCACACTGGATGCCAAAACCCTCTTCATAGATGCTGTCTCATCAGCATCTGAGGAGATCGCCAAGAGAGATAAGATCGTTCAGAAACGCAGCACTTTGCACACAAGTGCACTAGGGTCAGGGGAGGTCAGAGGCTTGTGGCAGAGCCACATTAAACTCTACCTCTTGCCCAACAGGAAGATAGCCTTGGTGGGCAGACATGAGCAGAGGCTGAAAAAGCAAAGGAAACAGGGCTTGTTCAGGGGCAGACGCTCTCTGCCAAGCAGAGACAGGACTTATGGTAGGTTTGCACGTGACATGCTTAAGGGAAGGAAGTGGGGTCAGGAGTAGGGTAAGGAAGTGGCTGCTGGCCCCAGCCATCTCCAGGCAGTGGGGTGGGGTGGGGGTGGGGATGAGGACAGCCATTGTTAGCCAAGGTTCAAAACAAAGGGGATGAGACTAGAGATCACAGGCTGTTACAGCTGGAGCTGGGAGAAACTGGCAGGACCCAATGTCTTTCCCAGCATGACTCCTATTCTCTCTCCTCCCCCAAATACTATCTCAAGGGAAGACACCTTAGATAAGAGAGGCGGGCATAAAGGTCCCTTTGAGATGGTATCAGAACCACCCAAACTCCCTCTTGGAACTAATTCACATTTACAAAATACTCACTTAGCTACTCACATTATACAAATGAGGAAATGGAGGCTCACACAGGAACAGAATTTCATAAAGGTCACAAGGAGACCTCTGTCTCCTTACTGACGTGGGAAGGCCTATCTCATAGTGGGTGGTGCCACCCCTGGGAAGTTGGTAGTGGGGTGTATAAGAAAGCAAACAGAGCGAGCCAGTAAGGAACATTCCTCCATGGTTTCTGCTTTGCCTTCTGCCACCAGGTTCCTGTCCTGACTACCCTCGATGGTGACACGAGAGTGTAAGATGAAACAAGCCCTTTCCTCCCCCAAGTCGCTCCTGGTCATGGCATTTATCACAGCGACAGAAACCAAACTAAGACGCTGCTCAGTTCAGTTCTTCAGCTTGTGGTTACAGAGTCCTAGCTGGTGCTCCTATTCTGTGATCATTGTCTTGGGGACAGTTTTCCCATCATGGGCTGAGTGTGACAGGTGCCAAGGAACTGAAGGAGGCAGGTCCCAAATCAAAAGAATAATACAGTTACCTGCTATTCTGGTGCATCTTGAAAAATAAACTGTTGCTTAATTAGCCTGTTGGCCACCTGCTACCTCCACCTGAGCTCTTACAAAGACATGCAGCTGGGCTTATTATATAACAAGAGGTGCCCTGAGGTGAGGGTCCAGCAGAGAGTGGAGGCACCCTGCAGAAAGCAGGAAGATATCTGAGATATGGTAGAATTAAGTAGAAGAGGTGATGTCCCTAGTTAAACCGTGGGCCCGAGGTCTGGAAAAGATCATCACAGGAGACAGAGGCCTTTCCTATAGACTGGACACATAGCCAGGAAAGTAACTGAATGGGAGGCAGAGGTCTTCCTTGTCAGAAAGGAGGCTACAGAACTCAGAACTCAGGCGAAAGGCAGGCTTTTCCACTATCACAGTGCTCACTGGAAAGTGAGCTATCTGCTTATATCTGCCTAGGCACTGGGATCTTCAGTTTGGAGGAGCCTCTTTGTGGGATAGGTGAATGCAGGGAGTGGAGACACCTGTGATCCAGAAAGTCTCCCTGTAGGAGCAGCCCTGGGCCAGGATGGTGGTAGGACTTCGATCCTTCTCCAAAGAAAGACATATTTTCACCCTGTGGTGTCACCTTCTAGAAACACTCAAACTAGACCCTGAGAAAACCCAGAAAGTGAGTTTTCTCCTCCCTATTTGATTGCTTCACAAGACGTGACCCTGACTGCTATAGCCGTGACATTGTATACTCGGCAAGGCTCACTAATCTGCTGCAGAATGAGTTGAGTCCTTGGGCTGAGTCCGAGAATTTGAAAAATGTGGCTGAGCGGTGAGCCAACCACGGTGTGTCAGAGAGCTGATGAAGAGTCTACCTTTACTCTTCGCTTTACTCTTTTTGACATTAGCTCTGGGACTAGAGGGGCATCTTAATTGAATTTCTGCCTTCCCCAATGGAACAAGGTAATGACAGTGGCTATTCACTTGTGATTAACTGAGATTTTACCACTTCCTGGGGCCTTTTTGAAAATTATACAGTAGTCAACAGCAAAGGAAGGATGCCAGTTTGCCAGGCATTGCCCAAGCATGTGATATACACTATCTCCATTCATCCTCAGCTACCCCATAGGTGTCATTATTAGATCTACAGACAAAAAAAAAAAAAAAAAAAAAAAAAAAAAAAAAAAAAAAAAAAAAAAAAAAAAAAAAA
>NW_004949099.1:22426612-22460319 GCF_000317375.1 Microtus ochrogaster | reverse complement strand
AAAGAAAAGAAAAGAAAGAAAGAAAGAAAAAAGAAAAAAAAACCCAGAGCTTTCAAGAAGTTATATAATCTGCCAAGTCATACAGCTAGTGCTTGGTGCCCCCACACTTAGCCTGGCATGCTTCTGATACTCTTGCCTTCAACCACTGCTTTGTTAAACTTATCTCTGCAGAACAAGAGTCTGTCATAGTCTGGATACCTTGCAGCTTTTAATAAGCCATCCCACCACTATCCTCCAGCTCTGTCAGAGGCATAAACATTGACTACTATCATGGGAAAGAATCACTGTGAAAGGTACCAAGGCTGGTACCTCCACAGGTAACAAGGATGCTTAGTACATTTGTTAACTCTCACTCCCAAATAATCCCTTTCTAACATCAAATATTACACTCAATTAGGCACACAGTCCTGTAGAACTGGAACTCAGAAATTAACATTTTGGCCTTGGCTCCTCACTAGCCAATCCCGTGGTCTTAGGTAGTTCAACAACCTCATTGGTGTCTTGAGGATTCCTTATCTGAAAAAAATGGAAAGTTGGGCCCCTAAGAGCTGGAGTTATGGGTGGTTGTGAGGTACTTAACATGGGTGCTGGGAACTAAACTTGGGTCCTCTTCAAGAACAGTATGCTTAACCACTAAGCCATCTCTCTAGCCTCTTAAGTCTTTTAAATGTCAGTAGTTCCAAGATGGATATATAAAAAGGGACAACTTCCCTTTGAAAAAGTTATTAAAACTCAACACAAACAGTCAAATAAATTTTAAGCTTGGTGTGGTGTTAATGCCCTTAATCCCGGCACTCAGGAGCCAGAGGTAGATAAAGATCTATGGGCTCTAGGACGGTCTTGTCTACATAGAGTCTTGGATAGTTAAGGCCTGTCTCAAAACAAAGAAAAGTCAAGTTTTTTTTTTTCAAGGTTTGATGGGTTTCAAATAAACACCTGAAGCTCTGACTTTACCAAGTTTTCTGAGGCTATTTCAGGCTTGAATGAGCTAAGACATAAACTAAACTTCCACATGGGAAGAAAGGAAGCAACAAAGAAAACCAAGGGTGTACGAAAAATCATCAACGTCTCGACGTCATTTTTCTGAATTGCAGAGTCACCTCTGATGGCTTAAAGAGGTACACCAATTTTCAATTACTCTGCCAACCAAGAACGGACAGAGGACATGTTCAGGCCCAACACTGACTTCTGATGCTTGAGAGAAGGGGTAAAGACAAGGAAACTGTCACTTGGATTCACTAGGTTCCTGGTCTTCAGGGTCAAGGCCAACACAGACCTTTAATGATGCTCTTCAAAGTAAAATAATTTATCTGTTAACCAGCAGTTAAGTCCACCCTGTTCTGAGATGCATGCTTTTTCTGAAGCAGGAGGCTCAACTGCTCTCTCCTTTATTCGTCTCTCAGTGCCCACAGGAGTTAGCACTTGCTGGGAGATTCTGTCCCATCTCTGTAGCATAGCATGCAGATCACCATGCAGATCAGAATAGGAATAGGTTTCATACATATTCATCAACAACATCTCAGCCAACAAAGTATACTTTTAAAAAATTAGGCCAGGCAGGCACGGTAGCACACTGCAGTCTTGCAATTCCAGCACTCGGGAGACTGAGGCAGGAAAAAAAAAATTCCTCTAAATTAGAGATCAGCCTAGGCTACATAGTGAGAACTTGTGTGTAAAAATAAATAAATAAATAAGTGAAATGAAATGTCTTTCAAAGCAGCTGACTATACAGGTATGTCAGCAGCAATCACTCTCCTGTAAGACCTAAGAGCCACTCAGAAGGATTTGAGAGACAACGCCATTGCTTTGGAGAACCCTATGGCTCAGAGCTATCTTTTTCTTCCGATTTAACTACCAAAACTTGCTATGATTTCCCAAAGTCAGTATCTTTGTTGGGACACACCGGTGTGATTTCCGGCCAAGGACATGAAGAGGAAGCTTAAAATCTCTCGGAAAAAAACAAAGATGACCAATGGAAGGTAAAATAGACGCAATCTATAAGAACAATGAAGCAGAACCATCGAGAACTCCATGGTGCAGTGAAGGGAACTATGATGGGGTCTCTGCTAATCTCCCACAAGTGCACAAAAGTATTTTGGTTTGTGTCTGAGTGGGTATGAGCCTTGTTTTAAACACAATAATAGTGCCTTTTATTAATTACTATAAATCCCAACTAGATCCAGGGGCGACTTCTGTTCAAAGGATTTAAGGTCTCACAGTCTCAACCCATACACATCTTTTCAAACAGAGAAGAAGAAAATGGCCAACAATCTGGGATATGACTTTGGGACTGCCTTAAAGCACCTTCTGGGTCGATGATTCAAAGAGTCACTTCGGGCTGTTTATGTGAAACTCTCAGGTCCTGTCTTGGCTTGCCCCCAGATTCCCTGTGGAATCTTAAGTGGGGTGTGCATGGAGGTCTCCCCCTCAGACCTCCAGCCTGCATCATGACATCACAAAAGAAATATGTGAGAAGTGCTTGGGAAAAAAAAAAAAACAAGGAATGTATTCTGGATTAAGTGTGTTGGCACAGGTCTATAAATCCTAGCTTTGAGAGATGGAGGCCCTAACCTACATAGTGACATCCTACCAAAGACAGGAAGAAGAAAGCAAAAGGAAAGAAAAAACACACGCTAGGACATTAAATTTCTCATACAAATAAATGAGCGTTCCATCTCCCAACCCCTCAAGACCATTCTGCAACGAGCTTCTTCATCAGGCATCATCCTGGAGCCACGATGTTCCACAGTGAAACATGTAGACGGTGAAGGGATGTAGGTAGGCAGGATGAAAAGACACCGCCATCATTCACCTAAGTGCAGCTCAATATAAAGCAATGCACTCTTCATCAACTACTGAGGGGCCAAGGGTGGCACCTTTACCCTGGACAGAGGAGAGCCCATGATTGAGGCCCTGGTCATGGCTAGCTAGTCTTTCCCACATGGATGGGTGTGGTGATCCAAGACATTACAAAAGAGGCCTGAAGAAGTCAACCTTTTGAACAGACCCTTGTGGTCATATACCTGTTCTGTGTACCTGAAGGGACCATTCGTTAACCTAGACCAGCGTTTCCTGACTCACAGCTTCGAAGTTCCCAGGGACCTTGCCTTGAAATGTATAGCAGGACCAAGACTATTACTTGGCTCACACATTTTCTGTGTCTGTGTATAGCCCCGGGACTGAGAAAGTGCTTAACATCCTATATCAATACCTGTGCATGGGGAAGATCTGGGAACTAGATGGGTTTGGACAGGTCAGTTGTTGAAATCTGGCTGTAATTTCCTCATCTTCAGGAGGAAAGAGGAAGACTAAGAAGGTTTCAGGCGCCTATTAGGAGGAGTAAATAGGAAATACACGTGACAGTTCCTGTGGTACCAGAGACCTGGTGAGATTCAATGCTACCCCCTTCCACCCTTCCCTACTCTCAACACACTCGAATGTGACAAATTCACTAGACCATAAAATCTAAAAAAAAATTTAAATAAATAAAATATACCCTCTCATGCCAAAGACAAAAACTGAGCAGCTGATGGAGAAGCGGCTGTCACCTGTAGTCTTCCCTGGACCACCTGTCCAACTCAACTCACTCTCAGATACACTCCTGAGGCTATCACATCTCTTGGCCCAACAGGCCTATGTCACTATGCTGGCCCTTCAGGCAAAGTCTCCATGACCAGAAAAGCATCTGACAGTGACATGTACAGATGGCCAAATCGACGGAGGTGGGCAGGTTGAAATTACATGATGCTCATCTTTGTTAGCTCAACATATTCCAGCCCTGGCAGCAGCAGTATGTATCCAAGCAGGTCACTGACCTGAGCCAACTTGGTGCCCTTTAGAAGCACTGAGTAGGGACTGGCAGGGAGCGTGGAGATCACCTAATCCAGCCTCCCACCTGATGACAGGCGTGTTACCATAGCTGAACAGTCACCTCATGCTGCTGCCTGCCCTGCATGGCGCTCCTGCCATCCTGGCCTACACGGCAACTCCGACACACCCAGCCCTGGGCCACAATTGTTCTCGCCCCATTCCACCTGTGAGGTCTCAGGAGAAATGTCTCCTCCACAGCTGCCCTTGCCATCCTAAGGACAGTCTGCTTCCTTGTCTTGCTTTCCCAGTTGTGTTATACACTGGATGCTTGCTGGTTTTCTAGCCAACTCATCCACGGAATGGGATACTAGTAAGGTAACAACCGACACTGTCCCTGTTCCCGACCCACACAAGCATTTTGTTTAGTACTCGATATTTACTGTATTAATGAATGAATAACAAAACCCTTAAGCTGCTTGTATCTAGCAGCTGAGGTTTAATTCCGGGTATGTGAAGACTCAAAGTGCCAAGTGGGGAAAGCGGCACACTCCAGGGGGCCAGTTGCAGGCTACTGGTGTGCTGCTGGCACTTCGCAGTTTTTTGCTTCTAACTCTGGGATGGGTTCAGCCTGGTTGGGTATCTTTAATCCACCCAGTAAACAGTTAACCAACCCAGCCTCCGAGACACAGCTGCCGGCATCATTAAATTGGGAGCAGGAAGGACAATTCTTTGTGGGCCTTCCGCCTTAGAAGCTGGCTCCCTCCCCGGGCCTGACAACTACAAACTTGGGGCTGAACAGTCTGTGGGCTCATGTTACAAGGACATTAATAAAAACACGTTTCTCAAACGCTGGCTGCTGAGGGTGACTGCAGCACATGCCCCTTCAATCCTTCAATGGCAGCATCCTTTTTTTTTTTTTTTTAAGTCTTGGGTTCTTGGAACAATGAAGTGAGGAATTCATACGCTCGACAGGACCACAGCCTTGAGCGTCTGAGCCACACTGATGAAGCAGGCTCAAAGCCCAGGTATGGGAGACTGATAAGACATGACACGAGAGAGCCACTTTCAGAGGGGATCTTAGTGGACCTCTGAAAATGTAAGTGCTCGCTCGCTCGCTCGCTGGATCTTAGTGGACCTCTGAAAATGTAAGTGCTCGCTCGCTCGCTCGCTCGGTAGGTTCCAAAGTGGCTAGGAGAGCTGCTGCACCAGGCACAGGACTGCTGCGACCAAGAAGGTTCTCGGAGTGGAGGGCTCCAGGCTTGGGTGCGAGGCGCCTGAAGAGCCCCACACCAGGGATCAAGCTGCTGGCTCTCTCCCAGCAGGAGCTCAGTGGTAGGACACCTGCCGAGTATTCACAAGGCCCTGCCTTCCAGACTCAGCACCAGGGAAAGAGAGAAATGTCTCAACCATCAAGTTAATTCTGCTGGAAGGTTTCCAAAGGGAAAGTCCCTTCAGTTACTCAGAGGGAAAAAAAAAAAAATTACCTACTCAGTCTGGAATCTGGGATGTTTTATGCAGATGTCTGCAGCTCAAGTTAACGAAGGGAAGTCAGCCTGCCTTTGATTATTCAAACAGGCTACCTCTATTAAGGATTGCACAACTTGTACGCAAGGCAGGGGTGGGTCTAACTTTTTAAATTTTTACTTAAAAAAAAAAAACTTAAGCCTGATTTATTCTTTTCTTTGGAGTTTTTCATGCCAACGTTTTCTTCTTTACTTAGGAAAAGCTTCCGCTCTGGTGAGTGTGTAGGGATCAACACAAAGTCAGCACAGAAATCTGGGTGGCTTCCCTCAAGAGCCAAAGTGCAGGGAGCATTCATTCTCCAGCTGCCCTATATATCAAGGTTCTCAGCGTGATATATATCTTCCTTGCTGTATATCAGAGGAGAGTCACCATGTGTTCGTGTGTGTGTGTGTGAGAGAGAGAGAGACAGAGACAGAGAGACAGAGAGGGAGAGACAGAACATGGAGATCAAACCCAGCCAAGTACACACTGTCCCACTTAGCTACTTCCCTAATCCCTCACTTTTTTTTTTTTTTTGAATATGGGTTAATTTCAGCCTGTTAGCTTTCAGGTAATAAGAGTCAACCAAATTATCTGAGGACCATTATTACGGGACAAACTTACTCTCTTGTTTCCCTATGAATCTCTTTTACAATATGTGGGCCTCTATTTCATCATGTGGCCAGAGGAGACAGATGTCGCTCAGCTGAGGGCAAGAGCACAGACCAGGATGTAGGGAACACAAACAACCTCTCTCCTGGGGGGCAAACTGCTTCCCTAGAAGCCACGGAATCCACCTGGTTCCGGAGCAATCTAGCAGCAGCCAGCCAGCCAGCCCCTTTCGAGCCACAGGGGGAGGATAAGCCCCTGCAATGGAGGGAGTGGTTATGAAAAAAAATCACGGGAAAATAGACAAGGGAGGGTGGGAAAAGAACACCTTGGGAAAAAACTCTTCTGAGGCCCCGGAGCTACACAATGGGGGTGTTTAGGGAAGGCAGGGAAAATATTCCTGTTTCCTGAGACAGCTCCAAGAAATCATGAGTGGGTGTGAGAAACAAGGAAGCTTATGGACTAAAAAGAAAGAAAAGGAGGGGGGTTGGGGAGTCAGGGAAGGGGAGAGCAGGATTTGTGAGAGACGGGGAATTAAAAAAAAACACCATGGCAACAATGCAGTCCACCTACCCCTGGCCGCCCACCCACAGCCTGATTCTTTCCTGACGCATTTTGAGCACAAGCTGGTTCCTACCAGCTCAGGAAGGTGAGCAAACCCAGAGAGCTCATTAAATCCCAGCTCTGCGACTCTTGCCTGCCTGCAGATAGTGAGCAAGGAGGACATAAATAGAAGTTATGTAACGTCTCTTTGTTGATTCCTGTGCTCACCAAAAACATGCGGCATGACCTGGTTTTTCTTTAAAGTTCGCCTCAGCCTGCTGGTGGAGGGCTCTAATGTAGTTAGGTGTCGCCTTAAAGTTTAAACAGCAGGATACAGACGTCCAAAGTTAAAGGGACTCCTCAGGCCCAAGTCAGGAACCCTCTGAGTCAAGTACACTTTGGATATTAGAAAACAAACAAAGCAATAGAAAAGACAGGTGAAGAATCTTGTGACTTCCTCTTGGAACCTTTCCTGGTGGAAACTGAAAAAGCTGGGAGTAAACCTACCAGGCAAAGCCAGTCTCACAAAAGTGACTCCCTGGGTGGACCTGAGTATTTGAGACCAAGGTTTCCAACTAAGTGCTGGATTCTAACCACCTTCTGGGCACAGAAAGGTGTCTGTCTGTCTTTCTTTTCCTTAATGGGCAAGACAGGAAGAAACCAATAGACTACTTCATGAAAAACTGATAGAAACAAACCTTCCATTGTAAAACCAACAGGTCCCAAAATCTGGCCTGTTTTAGACCCTCCAGAGGCAGCATCCTGGACTCTGTCACAGACTTCCCTAGGCTTCCTTCTAAGGAGCTGTACTTATGTTATGCCCAGATCATGGAGTCCCCCCAAAACCAACTAGGAGACCAAATTCTGTATGTAAAAGCAAAGGGCCTTTATTCTTACACAAGTTTGCAAACTTGTCCCTCCATGTGTCCAACATATTGGAGTGGTCGGAGAGCCCAGAGCTCAGTTAGAGTTGGGTTTTTATAGTATCAAAAGTGGGGGTGAGGGATTTCTAAGGTTTAGGACCCCTCATTGGCTGATATTTGTCTAGGGGTGTCCTGGTGCAAAGCAATGGGTGTGTGCTGGCAGGTGATCCTTTCTACAACGGTTGGAACGTTAGGAATTTCCTTTGGATGTTCTGTTCCTGGGTGGTGCCTGGGTAGTCTCAATTTGTGGTCTTTATTGGAACCAGATATTGCTTGAGGGTAAACTACTGAGACTCAGGATTCTATTGAGCTTGTCATGGCTGGGTCCTACACTTATAGGACGTGCCTGTGAGCCAGAAGACTTCTTGTTTAATTTGTTGATGCCATCTGACTGTTTCAAAACTGTTACCATGGAAACTTGCCCCTAGCAAGCATTCTTTAAGATGATACTACAGGTACTGGAGAATATAATGCCCTTAGTCTTAGGAAGCTTTTCCTGAATCTTAGAATGTAGAGGTACACTAGGGACTTTTAAACCCTTAATGCATGGGTTTCAACTGCCTTGTTTTCAAAGGCCAGACAGGTAGGCATTAGTCAAATGAGGAGTGGGTCGTGATGACTCCAGAGCACATAAAGGCCCCACTTTAGTACTCCAGCTCTATATGAGCGTTTTCAGTTCAGGGTTCTGGCAAGCAAAAACACTCTGCTGGGCTATAATCAGCTCAGTGGCTGCCCTTCAGCAAGAGATGCTCTGGTTCTCATTGTACTATGGGATTTCCTTCATCACCAGGTAGTCACAGGTAGTCAAAACCATAAGAGTTAAATCAGGCAGGAGACTGGGGATCAAATGAAAGCAATTAAGGCTATCTTTATTGCAATGTTAAAATGGCCTAGGTGACTCATATAATGGAGGACATGAGATGGCTGTTGTTTGTTTTGAGTTTAAGAAGATCAAAGATCATCAACAAGGATTCCCGGTGGCCGAGTACAAACCCCTCACCTAACCCAGGAGGAAAGAGACACAAGATTCAAGGCAGTTGTGGCCAAGACAGGACAACCTCTGGTGCATGCAGAGCCAGTCTTTCTCTAAGCCCATCAGCTCCGTGCCTTCTCCTAGTCTCCATCCGTGCAGAGAAGCAAGCATTCCCCCCTTCTACAGTGCAGAGAGTGAAGAACTGGCAGAAACTGACACATCTTCATGTGCCGACGCAGCAGCGTTGCCAGGTAACAAATGTAGAAATGTACTCAGAAAACTGTATGTGACAATATGCAACCTCCGCTCTGCAGCTGATAACCAAGAGAGTGTTAAAACACTATGTTCTCTTAACACTTCAGTTTTAGTGTGAAAATAAAATTAAATGGGATACTTCCTCTTGTAAATATAAGACAGGCATAAATCTCACACATGCATGCCAAACTGGGGATAGTAGAAAGGGTGTGGAACACCCATCTGAGGTGTATCCCAGCAATCCCTCTCCCTCCAGATGAAGTCCAGAAAACACCTAGAGATGTAAGGACGGAACAAGAGCTTTTATATGGCTGGATACACTCACCTCTGGCCAGACAAAGCTACGCACAATGAGAATACAAACACAAACGAAAGAAAAGCTTATGCAGCAGTAAGAGGCGGAACATGCTTCCTTGTATGGGTTCAAAAGTCAACCTTTAAAGCTAACTGGATATGCCAAAGCAGTTAGGGCTTGCTTCTCAGATCAAAAAGGAACTATGGCCTTCTCTCACCTCCAAAGATAAGACAGACACTGCTATCTGGCATGGCCACGGTCAGAATGAATAGCACACTGACGAACTTCCTGCCTGTGTGACTGAAAGGCTGTGTCATGTGGAATGTAGGTGAGAGAGTGTGGAAGGAGGAAAGCTTGCATTCAAGCCTTGCTTCTGGCCTCTCGGGACAGTGATAAGACTACCTTTGTTGGGCCTCAGTTTCCTCATCTGTAACTGGGGCCCTCTCATGTAACCCAACATAGTGAGGGATAGTTGATGAAGCCAAGAAGTCCCTTCCCTTTCTTGTCATTTCCCCAAAGAAGAGTATTCTTCGACCAGCAAAGGTTTGGATAGGGGGTAAATCTAGTCCATTTAACTTCATTGAAAAATGGGCAAAAGCTGAGCTCCACTAAGCCCCACATATGCCCAGTGAGTCTATGCTCTTTAGATGCAAGGGGAAAAGTCTCACTGATCTAACTTTTCTTAAGACCTTTAATTAAATGGTCTGCTTTCCATGTCACGGAGGGGAGCCTCAAAGGAGAGCCTTCTTGTCACTGATTTTCATGGATCTGAGGGCCAGACACTTGCTGAATGGGAAGACGCATTTCATACACACAGGTTTTATTTCGCAAGTGAGTGACGGCCAAGCTGAAGGGAAAGCCTTTCATGGCTTATTCTTCTGTCATTTACAGTGAAGTTTATCAACGAAGCAAAGCGGTCAACCACACAAATTACTTCTGAGGTTCTAGAAGGGCGGCACATTCTCCAAAGAGGGTCTGCCACCAAAACGAAGGCTCAGATGCCACTTGCCTTGCAAAAAAATAACAAGATTCCCAAAGGGGAAAACGGGTCCATTAGGGAAGTTGGCGGAGACTTCTCAGCACTATTCAGAGACCAAAACTAAGACTCCTGCCAAGAAACGGCATCTATGCGACCGCCAGCTACTCTGTCTTTCTGAGAGCCTTGAACCCTGTTTCCTCTTCTATAAAAAGAAGGGGTCACAGCAGCAGTCCTTTCACACAGGACTGACAAATGAAGCAAAAATGAGCTTGGGCAGTGAGGGCCCATAGCTGAGTTCCTGGCTTCTCGTATGCCTTATTTCAGTTGGCAGTCATTATTATGAAAGAATAAAGGAAGGTGCTAGCCCATGAGATATTTCTTCATTGACTTTATGTATTTATTTCCTTTGGGCTCTGAAAAACCTAATTCCTTCTTATCCTTAAAGAAAGCACTCCAGTGAGATGCCAATCAACATTAGCAAGCTCTCCTGACATTGGCAATGGGACAGGTAAGTTGTTAAAATAACATGGTGGCAAGAAGGACCAGGGCCAGAGCATCTCTTTCCTCGGGGAGTATTTCCTGAGCACAGACTGTGGTGCGCATGCAAGGGAATCAGATGGATTCCTGACCAGGGAATTATACTCTTGGGTGCGTGGGGGCGAAAAGAAGTACAGCCCGAAAGTAAAAGCTACTACTCATTAGCAAGAACTATGTGTCAGGCCCCATGCTGAGCTGAGTACCTCCACATATGGTCTCACCAAGTTCCTCGGAAAGACCTAGAGAGTGGGATCAAGAACTCTGAGTCATACACAGGGTGAGTGTGCTGCATCCATTGATGCAGGAGCTTCTCTTGTGTCGTGGGTGGGGCAGGAAGCTTGAACCTTGGTTCCCTTGGGTCTTCACCCAACCCCAGTTGAGGTTGGATCATTTCTATCCCAAGTAAGGCATTGACCAGAAGTAGAGACCACTGCTTCTGCTTCAGGGGATCAAGAGCAAGGTTTCAGAACAGGAGGCTAAGGGAAAGTGAGCATGTCCCACGCAGAGCAAAGGTATTTCGGTACATGGCCCCACCCAGTTGGCCAGCATGCAGGTGCAGGGAAAGACAGTGTAGGGAACGAGAAGGCAGAAACCCAGACACTGCCTTGTCTTGCAGGGCATTCACAGACTTCACCAGCATGGCAATGGAATCTGTTCTCCATTGGGGGTGGGGGGGGGCTTTGAAAATAGGCAAAAGGATGACCAGGCTTCTCTTTGGAGGTGTAGTCAACACCACTGTTAGAAGATGCACGGTAGTTGTGGCAGGGTTGTCCTACTGCTGAATGGGGTTAAGTACCAAACTGGGTCTCATGTAGTCAAGACAGGTAGGATGCAAATCAAGGTGACAGAGAGGATGAGCTCCAATGACTTAGGCTTGTTTTACAGCCCTACTCTGACCCTAGCCGGTCCACTCTGTACATACTATTAACTCTAGAGTGTCAACTTCCTGGCTCAAGGGGATAACCGAATGCTGGCTGAAAACCACCAGGAGGTAAAATGGGCACAGAATTAATTCGTGGCCAATAGTAAGAAAGAAAGGTAATTAACAACATCAAGGATTCTAGCTTAGGTGGCTGGGGGGTTGGCGGTGGAGTCAGTCATGGGCAAAGTCTTGACATAGAAATGGCCTGGAAGAGAGGAGAGCAGACGGCAGCCTGATGGGAGTCATGCTAACTTAGAGTTAACTGAGGTAAAGATGCCCTAAAGGGATTTGAACAGGGATTTATAAATCAGTAAAGAGGTGGGACCCAGAGCTTACATCTTTGGGAGCTGTTGGCAGAAATGCTGGCTGGGAAGGCCTTGGAAATGAATGAGATCATGCAGGAAGTATACAGAAGGAAGAGACTATGGGAGACAAGGTCCCATCAGCTCAGGTATTTCAAAGGTAACTAGGAGCCATTAGGGATCCCTGTCTTTTCCTCTGTGAAAAACTCTGTGAGAAGCACAGAAATAGCAGTCCATGAGGCTACAAGGAAGTGACTAACCTTAAAGTGGGAGGCCCTTGGGTTAGATGGTCAGAGAGGGCCCACAGATCACACGTCTGGAATCTCAGCCACGTGGACAATCCCCTGAGGATGACTGCTCTACCTTGCCTTCTGGATAAAGGCAGCTAGCAGGGGTAAAGATATATAATAAAGAGAAAAGGGCTATTTCCTCCATGGAGGAACCAGTTTTCTAAAAATAAACCCAACCTTACCTCACTTCCAAAAAGAAGAAAGGAAGATAGGATGGTTGGTTAGATGGATGGACACATAGACAGAGAAGATACTTATTACCCTGGATTTCCTATTGTTTTCTGACTGAGTGGCTACAATATCTTGAGACTTAAGACACTGTTCATCTGATGAATACTGCCTAAAATCTGTAACTGTTGGTTCTGGAGTAGGGGGGAACTCAGAAGAAAAGAATAAAATCCACTCCTCTTTACTTAACGTGGCTTATGAGTCAGTAGTAATAATCAAGCAAGTCGAGGGGTTGGAAAATTATTTTCAGAAAGATAACATGGTAAACATCATAGGTGCTAAGGGTCTCTATTCCAACTGCTCAGCTCCATCCCTGTGAGTGGGAGGTGCCATGAAGAACACTGAAGGACAGCTTTGTTTCAATAAAACTTTATACAAACATGGTCAGGTGGTTATATGTGGCCTTTGGGCCACTGATTGCCATCATGAGAAGAAGAATCTGGTGTCTGGTTGTATTCTATATTTAGAAGTCACAAGGACAAGTGCAGAGGAGTACGGACCTAGAAGTGAAGGGAGAGATAGAGGGGAGGAAAGTTGACCGCTGTGGGTTCTGGAGAGGCCTACCTTATAAATGATTCAAGAATTCTCTGATACCTTTTTCATCTTTATTTTTATTTTATGTGTGTAGATGCTTTGTACGCTTGTAACTCTGTGCACCACATGTGTGTAAGTGATCACAGAGACCAGAAGAGGGTGTCAGAACATCTGGAGGTGGAGTTACAGATGGTTGGTAGCTGTCATGTGGGTGCAGAAAACCAAACCATTCTCTGGAAGAGTAGCCAGTGTTCTTAACCTTTGAGGCAACTCTCCAACCCCTTCTCTGACATTTTTATTTCCTTCCCTGTATACTTGCAGAGACTGCAAAATCTGAGCACTCCTTCAGAGCTATCTGCCCTTGGAACCCAGTTCCTGCCTATAGGTTTTATAGGAGAGAAGGAAATTAGAACTCTGCTCCTTGTGTTTTCTCCCCAGCAATTTTAGTTTTCTCTGCAGATGGACAGAAGAGCTGATATATACATAAAAGTCTACTTCTGTTTGTAGTGTCAACTTTGCCACTCAGGAAAGAATATCGGATATTTCCTGCTGTCTGGATCTACATGACAATAACAACTCTCAGTCTTGGATGAATGAAGCTGGGATTCCTACAGCAGTGTCTTGCTTTGAACTGCAAATCCGGGTCCTTTTAGGCCCGTGCACTACCAGGTTGTCCCTTGGGCAGATCCACTAACGTTGCAATTCTGAGAATTAACATTTTCCTTTGCCAGGAACTCAGATCAGTTTGATGTGCCCAAGTATGGTAACTACTGTGTGTTGTACACACATGGAAGCTGGGGAATGACATTAGGTATCCTTTTCTATCAATCTCTACTTTATTCCATTGACAGTCTCTCATTAAACCTAGAATGAGACTTGGTCAACGAGCCTCGGAAAAATGCCTGCTCATGGCCCTCAACATGCTAGCTAAGCTAAAAGGAGCACGTATGACTACATGCACATGAGAATTCGGGCTCTCATGCCTGCCCATATCCACTGAGCTACCTCCTAGCCCCTACAGTAACTACTTTTGGATTACGACCTTCTATGAGACCCAGATTTAGATCAGTAATCCAAAGGACCTTTGCTCAATGACAGCTTAGTTTCCTGGAGAGGGACAGGAGGACAATATACTCAAAACTCAAAGCACTGGAGGCAGGGAAGAGGACAGGCTAAGTCAGGAGCACAGTGCACCAGAAAAATCAACCGGGTTGCCCTCTGCCTTCTACTTCATCCAGCATGGCTACCAGTGTAAGAAGTGATACATCAAAGGCGATCACATTTCCTAACTTTCCGGATGTCCAAAATCAAATACACACCCAGAAAGGTTTAGATTGACTGAGTGTGACAATAAAAGAAAACAGCACATTCGACAGGTCTTTCTGGGTGACAGCCACTTCACAAAAGTAAACAAACAAAACAAAACAGAGGAATTCTTGACAGAAATCAATGCCAGTGAACGAAGTCTGTCTTTACATGACAAGACATTTTATGAATGAATAAAAACAAATATCCACACAGTGCAAGAGCTTTGCAGGGGCTGACTGCTCCACAAAGCACTTTCTATGACTCAGCAGGCACCCTGAGAGGCAGCACCTGTAACCAGCTTGCTCTCAAGGCAAGCAACCAGGCAGAGAAAGGTTAAGAAGATCCCCTGGACCAAGCATCTTACCCCCTTTCTTGTTGTTTAATCTTCTGGAGAGTTCCACAACGGACTTTGTTTTCTAACCCCCATTACCGAAGAGAAACTGAGTTTCAAAGTCAGAGTTACTCAAGGATGACAAGGTCAAAGCTCAGATTCCAACGTCATGGAAGTCAAAGCCCTTCATATTGTGTTGCTCCCTGTCAAGGCTCTCTCCCAGATCTCTGAATTTATGAATTTATGCATCAATTCTCCAAGGAGGGTCAGGACTTAGGGATGGACCCTAGATGTGTTTTTCTGGCAAGTGTGGAGGCCTCACTGTTTAGACCCCTCAATTTTGACTGGCAGACGCTGCCCAGGAGGTGGGGGTGTCTCCTGGAAATGTCAGACCGCCTTTATCAGTTCCTAATGGCAACAACCGTAAATCCCTAGATGCTGGTGGGAGAACTGTCTAGACTTTGGGCTAGCTCACTTCTTTCCCACATGGATAAAACCTGAGGTTAGAAAACACCACTTGAAAGTGACTCATTTTTAACTTCCCTGCCAAAAACAACACCCATTTACATAACTTGCTCACATACCAATCTTTCCTCCTCCTCAGGGTGACTGCCCTGTCAAACTGAGGCAGATCTCCTCACAAGCTGGCCTTCCCTTTGGTGCCAGAGAATCAAATACCCTATCTACCTGCAGCTCTCTAAGATGTGGGGGTCACAGGCAGCCAAAGCAATGTGTTCCTCCTATACTGTGCTTGGCAGTGATCGGTTGGGAACGGGTGTAATGTCACAGCCAAGACTGGCTGGGACCCATTTCTTAGCCCAACCTCCAAAAGCACGAGAGTGGTGGGGGAAAGGCCCCACGTATTAGGGAACTCTCTCTTCTCAGATGAGCTTGCAGCCCAGTTTCTACACTGAGTGCGCATCTCACATTTTCCATCTCTAGCTGCGTACGTGCAGAAGGAAAAGCTCTCACTGGGTGTGTCTGTAACCTAGACCTTGGCAGAGGAATAGACGTGGGCAGCCACTTGATACATGAAAACCACTGTGTTTCTGCAATTGGAAGCAAGTACTCCAAGAGGGGGGAAACATTTAAAAAAAATTATTCTCAGTTTGCTATGGAATGCTCAACAGTCAGGTTAGCATATATCTCCCCAAACATCTGTATTAGCTTTAACATTAAAAAATCCATATATGTTCAGAGACAGATTTTCCTCCTCCACATTCCAGGTAAGGACAATCCCGTCCTCTGCAGGGAAGAGGAAGCAAAGGGAACTTCCCCCGGGGGCTGGTGCGAACATCTTAGGAGGAAGGAACACAAGAGTTGGCAAGGACTTGAAGGACGGATATACAGCGCCATGAGGCTTACTGAGCGCTGTGTGTGTGCCAGAAATTAATTCATAAGCAAATGCTTATTTTATAGTTTCCCACTTGCGACAAAACATCAAGCAGAAAGGAAATATTTCTTCTGGGGGCTGGCACTAGAGCGGGGGACAAAGTAGCAGAAAGCTAAGCCTGATCTCCCACTGCCTGACAAGTGTGTCACCCATCCAGAGAGCCTAAGGGCTGTGGCACCATCTCCATGTTCCTGGGAACAGATGCTTTGAAGGCCCCAGGCAGGAGAGTTACCACCACCAGAGAAGCTGCAGAAGAGAAAGAAGATTCTGGAAGCCTTGGGGACTGGGCTCCTCCGAGTCCATTATGCCACACTAGGAAACGGACTGACTTTGGCCTCCAACACTTCTCAAGGCTCCAGGTGATGACAGATCAATGACGGGGTGGGAGATGGGTGGAGTGGGGGATGTTTCAGGACAAGAGCACTCAGCAAGTGTGGCCCTGTCATTAGGTCTGGTTTCCTACTAACCGAATCTTTTGACAGTCTGGCCAATTATAATCCAGGACTTCTGGAGAGCTACAGTCCCCAGTGACCCAATCCTCAAGACGGGACTGAATTTTCATACTTCATCCAAAGGGAGTGGATGTGTGTCAACACTTTCTGCAAAAAAGGAACTGCACTTCCAAAGAAAAACTACATTCACTTCCCGAGACGAGAGGGCCGTCCTTTCCTGGCCCTGCCAGTTCATGGCTTTGACTGACAAGTGCTGGACCGCACAGTCAACGGTGACTGAGTGAGGATGAGCGGGTTCCCAAGGGTGGCCCAACATCGCCCTCTCCCTTCTCTCAATGGCAGCCTGAGTCCTTTTGCAACTGGGCTGGCTCATGGACAGAATATGGTAGACAGGTCATCCTTCGAGTTCTGAGCCTAGGTTTTAGAAAGGTGGGCAGCAGGGTGGTGGTGGTAGAGGGAGGGGAGCTACAGCAATGCTTCACTGGATAAGAGTACTCCCTGATCTTCGAGAGGGCCAGATCTGGAACCCAGGACTCCAAGTCTGGAGTCTCACGAGCGCCACTTTCTGGACTCCACAGGCGCAGACCCCCACACAGAGTCACACAACTACACACATACTTAAAAATAAAAATCAATCTCAGAGTGAAAAAAGGATGGACAGCTTCTGTTGCTTTGAGTACTTCTCTAAAAACCCAGCCACCATGGTGTAGGAAGCCTCAGCCACAGAGAGAACCAGTACCCGCTTTAGCTGAGAACCACCACCAGCTGCCATAGCCCAACATGCGGCCATGACAGTGACTCTGACTCTCCTGAAGAGTGCAGCCCAGCCAAGGCCACATGGAGTGAAAGAGCCACCTAGCTGAGCTTCAGCCCACAAAGGCATGTGACTCATATCAAATGACTCTGAAGACTTGAAGGGGTTACTCATGATAGATAGCAAAGATGGCTGCTATGGGAGGCTTGGCTCTGTAGCTCCAACTTACAGTACGGATGTTCATGTGTGCATACCTCATAGGAAACTGGGAGTCTTTTCTTTTTTAAGTTTTTCAAAACAGGGTTTCTCCTGGAACTCACTCTGTAGACCATGTTGGCCTAAAACTCACAAGAGATCCATCCACCTGCCTCTGCCTTCCAAATCCTGGGATTAAAGGTGTGAGCCATCACCTCCTGGCAGAACTGGGAGTCTTAAACAAGATATTGTCAATGAAAAGGAAGGCTACAGAGTGAACCGCCAAGAACACCAAACTGGCTGCTAGCTAGCTGTAGCTGCTTCTCCAAGACCCATATTTTAACACTTTTCTTAATTTTAACAACTGTCATACAATACCAAACTGACTCTTTTGGTATTCAGTTGGATAGATTTTCACACACATACCCAATTTTGTGACTCCCAGTAAAAGCAGAACAATACTTCCATGCCTCAAATATTCCCTTGGGCTTGACCAAATTCTCCTGTTGCTCCTGACCCTAATGAGGGCGGATCTGTTCCCTATTACTACCCTTGTCCTTCCAAAGAATCATATAAACAAAACTTACAGCATGTCACTGTCTGGGCAGTGCGGTCTTTCTCTCAGTCTACCATGTGCGTACCCAGGCTACTGACCCATTGCCAGCTTAGCCCATTGGCACGGGTGAGTTCCTGCCACATGGATGCATGATGGCTGATTTGTCCAATCATTATTCTTCCTAATAATTGTTTTCACCACTTAAGATGACTCCAGGAGTGCACTTCCTGGGGGAAATACTTAATACTGTTTTACAAACAGCAAAGTCTTGATTGAAAGCTCCGAAGAACACCAGATGTCCCTGCCAGTCTCTTACTTGATGAACAGGGGAACAGGGACTGAGGGAGAGACTTTCGAACCCCACACAAATACTGGATTTGAAAGCTGCTTTTATTTTGCTTGTTGATGTAACGCAGGCGGGAGAGACCCTTGGAGGAGGTGCCACGGCGGCGCATTAAACGTCAGGGCTGTAAACCCGGCTCCAGACAGACCGTGTGTGACTCTAGAGCACACAGCCCGGCCCGCTTCCCTCCATCCTGCCTGCAAATCTGTCACTGGCAAAAGCAATGCTCAGAAAACCCACCTGACCACAGACTGCCGTCCCTTCATGAGAACGTGCACGTCACGCTGAGCAGGAAGTGGTAATGGGCAGTGAGTTCCAGTTAGGGTGACCCTGTCTTTCATGGACCTCGGCGTTTGTTTCAGCAATCATTAATAGCTGCCCCTTCAGTCTTAGCCAGACTCGCCTCCCAGCTGGACGTTTACTACTTTGAACCAGTTTCTTTACAGCAGGACCAAACTCTGAATCACTCTCTCTAGGGCTTTAGGGTTCCTGTCCTCAGCTGGCCCTAGATGCAACCCGAGTTCGACATCATTTTCTCAAGAGAAAAGAGAAGTTTTGGATAAGGGGGAGGGGTGAGCTCCCCAGTCAACTCCATACTAGAAGAACAATTCCTGGAACCATAGGCCTGATTCCATGTAGTGGATCAGGCTGGGCCCCTAGAGGTCACAGGAAGGGATGGGGTGGAGGGAGCAGGAGACCGAAGGCTATGTCCTTGTATGCTGGCACGAAGCCTACAGGTTACCCACACCCGAGCCCTTCACTCATCCGCGTCCTGGATCCTTGGAGAAGCAGGAAAGAAAGTGGTTCTACCTCGAGTGGCTGACCAGGACTCTGTTGTAGCACTTCATCTTTAGCCAAAGTGTGTGAGTCATGAGTGTGTGAAAACATGGAACTAATATTCATAATTACTGCATAAGATAAAGAACTGGAAGGAAAAACAGCTTCTGTCTGCCTCGCCGCCACTGTCAGGGGTATGCTGTGAAAAACAGGGCAGCTTGCCAGAACCCCCAGATTCCACCTCAGCAGTGAGCCTCGGAGCTGGCAGCCTCAGCCCTGTGAGCCGCCCCAGGCTTCCTTTATTTCCCCACCAGTGGTGGCTTGGAGCAGCTACTCATCCCGAGGATGGGAAGCCTCCAGAGACAGCAGGGACTTCTGTCCTCCCACGTCCTACAGCCAGTTAGCCAGCATGGACTCAAGTGCCTGTGAGACCAGGCCTGGCCTCAGCAGATGGTATCAGCTTCACCCACTGGTATTGATTCCTCTCTAGCACCCAAGAAATCCTCCCCCGAGCTAGTTCTGCTGCTATCAGAGAGTCACCAAGAGGTAGAGTGTTTACCACCTTGGCCATAGGTCACTGCTATTTAACCTTTAAAATGAACAGACTTCACTGTGCATACTTACGGTAAACAACATGATATTGTGAGGTCTGTATAGGCAGTGAATGACTTACTCAAGCGAAGAAAACCTGCCCATCTAACCATGGCCTTACTCACATATTTATTTTTGTTTCTGTAGCAAGAACAGGTAAAATCAGACTTTTCATAGACATCATACACACTGCAGTTTCATTACCTATATCAGCTCTCATCTAGGACAGTAGATTTGTAAATTCTGCATATTTGCAACTTTGCAAATTTGTGTCCTGTTTTCCCCCTCAGTGATAGGGACTGAATCCAGGGCCTTGCGTATGTGTGTTAAGTGCTTGACCACTGAGACATATTAGCACGTGTTTTTCACCGAGACAGGTCCTACGGCCTTAAACTTTCTATGTAGGAGAGGTTGGCTTTGAATCCACCATCCTCCTACATCTATTCCCCACATGCTGGGATTATAGCAAATTGACTTTTGTTGTTGTTTTGAGACAGGGTCCTGGAACTGATGTGGGATTTCCCTTCTGTATGCTGTGAATGTGTTTTATTACCATTGGTTAATAATGAATTTGCTTTGGGCTTATGTCAGCGCAAAAAAAGAGCAAGGTGGGAATTCCTTGCAGAGATAGAGGAGAAAAGAAGGCTTAATCAGGGAGACATCATATAGCTGCTGAAGGAGACAGATGCTGGAGAACCTTACCGAAAACCACAAGCCTTGGGGTGATACATAGATTAATAGAAATGGGTTAGTTTAAGATATGAGTTACTTAATAAGATGCCTGAGCTTATAGGCCAAGCAGTGTTGTAATTAATATAGTTTCTGTGTGATTATTCGAATCTGGGCAGCCGAGAAACAAAAGAGCAGCCTCCGCCTACATTCTACAAACCAGGCAGCCCTTGAACTCACAGAGTTCTGCCTGCCCTTGCCTCCCAAGTGTTGGACACCACTATGCCCAGTCAGCAAATTAACTTTTAATTTTTGAATGTCTCTTTCTTCCTTCAGTTTATCTGTCCTCTGCTGATGGATTTAGAGCCTTAAATGACAGCCTTGAGCTTCCTTAGAGGGCTACATTGCTCCTCACATAAATCCCAACTCTCATCTACACCTTGTACCTTCTCCTGCACAGTGTTTTTCAGTCTTGAAGACCTATCCCTTGCTCAGGTCCCTCTGGGTTTTGTCACCCAGGTGTGCCAAAGTCTCCCTATATTGCAGGCCCTATATTTAGTTTTTTCTCTTGCAGGAAAAGCTATGCCCATTCTTCAAAACACAGGTCACCAGAAAACGTTTTACAAACCCCTTAACTCCTTATATTAATTTATCTATCTATCTATCTATCTATCTATCTATCTATCTATCTATCTATCTATCTTTTTTCTATCTTTTTCTTTTCTATCTATCTATCTATCTATCTATCTATCTATCTATCTATCTATCTATCAATTTATCTACCTATCTAGAGATAGAAATATCTCCTTATGACACGTAGCTTCCTATATGGATATATATGTCTCCTGCATCCTTGCTAAACATTTTCATTGTTTTTCTTGAAAATGACTTCAGAAATTCTTAGATTTCTTCAGCTAGTGAAGCCTTTTAAAACACATGTGGAGGTAGCATGGCTTACAGCTCAATTGGCTGAACATTTGTCTGGCAGAGTGGGCATTTAGATGAACTTGTCTGGTCACAGGCGATCCAAGACAAGGAGCATTTTAGCATGGCTACCGTCCCAATGCAGGGACTTGCTACTGCGAATCAAGCAGTTGAGGGAAAGTGGATCCCATCAAGGTGAAGGACCCACTAATCCAGCCATTCTCATTCCCAGAGAGAACTCAACAGCAGTCAATAGAACATGACTCATGTGCACATGTGATGGCTCAGACAAACAGTAGACTTTGCCACCAGCACGGGTGAGTAACTTATTGCCACAAATCTCTGTGCATAATAAGGAACTTCAAAGTGTATGCTGGGTCAAGTAGGGATTGGAGGGCAGAATGAAGGGCCCCTGAAGTAGGTTATGCAAGGCACAGGGTTCCAGGCTGGAAGAATGAGCAGAGGCCAAAGTCTAACACGTGCTGTGTTGGCTATGTCAAATGTCCTAGCCCAGGTCACATCTATCCTCAGGAAGAAACACCCTTTTCTGATGCAAGAAGAGATGAGACTTCAATAGTACAAGTTTTCAATTTAAATGTAAGGCCAAGAGTACGTCAGGTCAAATATAGACATGGGAAAATCTTCTATTACATGGATTAATCTGAATAAAGTTTGGATCAAAATGTGCATGTGTATATATGCTCACAGATGCATACATCCAAAGAAAGTCTTATTCAGGGAGCTCGCAGCAAAAGAAAAACTCAGGCAGAATAAAATTATAAAAATAGTTAAAGGGCTCAGAACTCAGGAGGCAGAGTCCGGAGGATCATCAGAGGGCTGAGGCCAGCTAGTCTACACAGTGATTTCCAGGCCAGCCTAGGATTCATGGAGACATACATACATCTCATGACCACACAAAGAACTCTTAAAACAAAAGGAATCATTTTAACTGGCATTTCTAGTCCAGCATGGTAGCCTAGCTGTGCCTGTTATCCTACTACGAAAGAAGCTGAGGCAGAAGACCGGTCTGAAGCCAGGAGGTCAGGGTCAGCCTGACCAACATAACAAAAGCCTATCTAAAAAAGAAAGAAAAACGAAAGAAAAAGCTACATATATGTAAAAATTGTTATATACATATAATAATTATATTAAAATTCCTTAAAATAGACTCTTTGGGGTTGGAGAGAGAAGAAAGTTTACAACTTTTACAGGCGACCCAGGTGTAGCACTCACAAAAGGTGGCTCCTAAGGGCCTTAACTCCATTTCAAAAGGATGAAAAAGTAAGTAAATCTTTTTTTAAAAGTCTCTTTAAGGACAGTGCAAAAATTAATATTGTTTAAATATTTTTAATAATACATTATTTAAGAATTTGTGTCATACTTAACTAACAAAAAAATCCATTTATTCATCTCTGACTAACTAATCTGGCCTGAATCTCTTCCCCATTAGTCATTTGCTTTCATTGATCTTTCAGTTAACAGTAGTCAGAGTCAACAGAAAGGTAAAAGGTTTACTGCTTCTAAATAGCACTGTGTCTCAACATTCTCTGCCCGTTTAATGATGAGAACATCTATATTCCTGAGCAGAGACTAGACAGACTTCAGCCATTCATCTGACACACATTATGGATGGCATGCCTATTCCATTTTCAAACGCATCTTATAATTTGAAACTATAGTTCCAAAGACAGAATAATCAGAGTATGAGAAAAATGGTCTCTGCCTCATGAGACCACGTCTCTGCACCTCCTGGGGACCTGGTCCTCAGAACTGGGGTGCAGCACTATCTGCCCTCCTACCTGGATGGTGGTGTTGCCTCCTTCCAAAAGCGCAATGGCCAGGAGAATGCTCTCATGGAACACTCGGTCACTGGACGCGTTCATTATGAGGTCGATGACCAGATTGGAGGCTCCCTCCTTGTCGAGGTGACACTGAACCTCAGCCAGGCTCATCTCACCCCTGCTCGTGGAGCTGGATCCAGGCCCTCCCCCTGGAAAGACAGAACATTGCTCTTACTAAGGACACGGGGAACAATTGGCATTTTTGCATATTCACTAATCACCGACCTGGAAGCTGTAAAGGAAGCTCCAAATAGTCACATTATTTCCTTTAACCCTCTCAGCAAGCTGATTATTACAGAGAGGTGCAGGCGCTTGTCTTTGGACTTGCAAGTGGCAAAGATGGTGCTGAATTCAGGCAGATGAGATGAAGGAAAATGGTACATTTTCATCGAGTGACCCAAAGCCATTCAGCCAAGATGGTCTCTTAAAATACAGTGACTTGGGGTGTAATTATTAAGAGTCAAATCAAAAGGAAACCTCTCTTAGACTCCTAGAAAAGCATCCCCTACCACAATCCCCACCAGCCCTCGTTCAAACAAACTAATCCTTTCACACTGAGCATTCTTGCAACAAGTGCTAAGGCAGTGCTAGCTATGAAGGCAAGAACTGGAGACAGTGGGGGTGTGGTGTGCTGTGAACAAAATGAACGCAGTGCCCCATCTCCACAGCTCTTTAGACAAGATGAATACACTGGAGAGGAAAGGGTTTATGTCACTCAGTGGAATGGTTTCTGGTCATTTTTGGAAAGTTCGTATTTAAGAACGTGCCTTCAATTCTTATTAGCAATAACCGAAACAATAAAACAGAAGAGTGGTCTGAGTGAGTAATTTCAGAATGCAAAAGTCATCAGTTTCCCTACATAGGTCAACACAATTGCCGCTCTCACATCAGCCCCAATATCTGTGAAACATCGGCCATAACTATTTAAGGCAGCCCGCACTGATGCATCTCCATCGCGATGCCTCCCGATTTCCTCATGTATCTGTTAAACAACACACATCAGAAAATAAAGAGAAACAGTTTTGAGCTGTTGCATGAGGAATGTTTCTGAGAGAATCATGGTATATTTGGAGTTTGAAAAGCTGAATTTCATCTCCGAGATGGCCAAGAACTACACTTTCACTGAAGCCTGCAAAGCTCTATGAACCAGGCAGACAAACGTCAAGTTTTCATCAAGTAGGAAAGCCAAACACCCTCTCTAGAAGCTGCTAGAATGAGTATATTCAATACTAGGATTATAAAATAAAATTTAGATGTGTTTTATTTTGTGTGCATGAATAATTTGCCTGCATGTACTGAGGCACACCACACGAGTGACCTGTGCTTTTAGATGTTTGAAGAGTACACTGGATCCCCTGCAACTGAAATTACAGATGGTTGTGATCCACCGTGAGTGTTGGGTCCTCTACAAGTGTAACAAGTGCTTTTAACTGCAGAGCCATCCCTTATGCCCAAACATTATGATTTTTATCTTTTGCATGGAAATTTCTAAGAATCTGAATGAAGCTGTCCCACAACCACAGCTCCAAGATTATGCCTCAACAACCTGCTTTTGTGTCTTGAACACTGGGCTACTGGTTCCACTAAAATACTAAACTAGGTAAAATTTGCCACGAAGCTCAAAATGTTTATAACTTTTACCTGCTGGTGTGCCTAAAATGACTTCTACCACCTTTAAAGATTTGTTTTTAAATGCTTTTACTTGTATTTTTAAAAAATTTTTGGTCAACTCCTATGAGTGCATGAACACAATTTCCACCAACTTTAAAGATTTATTTTTAAATGCTTTTACTTATATTTTTAAAAATTTTTTTGGTCAACTCCTATGAACACAATTTTATATATTTTTGAAACAAGTTTCCACTCCCTTGTTAAAGTGTGCTAAAAATAGTAACCGTCATGTAAATGGATAACTTGAAGAGTCTTTGGACAAGCCCTCACGGCATTCAGTAGGCACAATAAAGGCTAACTTTCATCACTCTGGCTGCCAGTAGCCTCTTCCCTTAATGAGTAAATACAGCTGCTCACAAGCACAGGACAAGGGACAGTGAAATCTAGTTCACCGCACCATCCTAGTATCCCAAGAGTGTCACTGCATGGAAAAGGGGAGACAAAAGATGTAGCAAAACATACATGCAGGGATGTAGGGAAATACTGTCTTATAGGGAAAGTTGTTCATGCAGCAAACTGATGGTTGGCCAAAGATAAAAGAAGGTGCAAAACAAAAACAAAAATAAAACAAAACAAAACCAAAACAAAATAAACCCTGCTAATACAAATACATCTAAGTTTCAAGTTGTCAGGCAAAAGCAGACAGCTACATGTGACATGCTCAATTCATACATGATGCTCATTAGCACAGCACATAGCCTACCTCCTCCCCCAGGCTTGCTGGGTCCTCCTGGTGACAGTGGGCCATTGCCAAAGCTCGTGAGGCTCTCTCTTCTTCCTGAAGGTCTGATGTTTCCATAGTAACGGTTGACCAAAATTTGTCTGAGTGCCTCACCCTTAATTCAAACAGGATAATGAAATCAGATCACAGATTTAAAGCATAATTGAGCGACTAATATTTAAATTGAAAAAAAAACACACACCTATAACTGACCCAGTTTTACTCAGTGGGGGAAAACAATGAATAAAAATCATTTTAAAAACTTTGAAGTCAACTTCAACTATTTTCTTAGGGAAGATGAGAGGCTTTATTTTTATTTTGAAAAACTGGTGGCAATCTAGACTACTAAATTTTGAAGTAGCCTCTCACAAGGATAAAGATAAAGACAGAACAGTAATTCTGAAGGGCAACTAATAACAACAACAACAAAAATTGAAAGCCCTTTGGGTTAAGCTGATAAAATTTGGACAAACTGCAAATTTTACAGGTCAGCTTCCACAAAACAGTATAAAAATGTTACTCAAGGCGCAGGGTTTATCCCAAAGACCTGGAGAAGAGGAAAACCGTTTTCAGGGCTGGCCTTAAACTCACTACAGAGCTGAGAATTATCTTGAATTCTGGGTTCTTCTGTCTCTACTTGCCATGTGCTGGGATTACAGATGTGCGGCATTATGCCTGGCCAAGAAAATAGTAAGATATTATAGTAAGAGTTTAAGTTAATATGGTAGTTGACAGCAAGTCTTTCTTACAAAGATGGCGGATGGGGATAAATGGTGAAGACAAAACAACACTAGAGGAAATAGGTGGCCATTCCTAACCTGTGGGTCTCGACCCCTTTGGGAGACTGTCAAACAACCTTTTCACAGGGATAACGGTAGACCACCAGCAAACACAGATGATTTACATTACAATTCATTACAGCAGCAAAATTACAGTTATGAAGGAGCAACGAAAATAATTCTATGGTTGGGGTCACCGTAACATGAGGAACTGTATTAAAGGGTCACAGCCTTGGGAAGATCAGGAAACACTGGACAAGTGGGAGATTTCAAAAACGCTGATCACAAATCGGCAATATGGATAAAACAACACCCAGATTTACTTAAATATAACACAGGAGAAAAGAGAAAAATGGGGAAGAGATAAAAGAGGTAAGGACGAACGGGAGCTGAGAGCTGAAGCTGAGATATAGACAAAAACTACCCAAGCTCTTCCAGCTCCTTTAGTACGCATGTCAAGTTTACCTAATAAAAAGCTTTAAAAATATAAACAGCAATGGAATCCTGGAGAGTGGACATAATCATTTTTTTTTTTTTTTTTTTTTACAACTCCAACAGAAGCAATAGGATTCGTTTCATAGCATCGGGGTGCTTGAACGAGTCACACAGGAGTAGAGTTTATTCTCAGCTCACGCCTTTCCCATCCCAGTCCTCAGGGAGTCCTGGACCACCAATTCATCTCTTTCTCAGGACAGCAAGAGAGAGCTAAGTGGGAAGTCTAGCAGAGGGAGGTGCTGAGAGCTAGCAGGTCTCTAAAATAGCGTCAAGAGTTCTGAGGAGACCTGGAACTGAAGCATGAGTCAGTATAATTTCAAGTGATTTGTTAAGAAGTGCTGAGAATAGGCCTGGAGACTTTAGGGAGGGGTGTTTGAGAAACGACCAAGCAGGGAGGGAACAGACCGAGAGGGTGGTGTCCTCGGGAAAGCAGGCAGCCAGGGTGAAAGGGAAAAGGCAGAAAGCCTGGATCCTGCCAAATGTCAAGGTCTACCAAGCAGCAGAGGTACACTGCCCCGTTCATCTCCTTTGTTAATTGATGCTGGTAGCCTGAGCCCAGAGGGGCACAAGTGGATGAAGTAAACCGACAAGAGAAGGTGCTGAAAGCTTGCTACTTATTTTGAAATGAAATTGCAGGAAATGGGGGGAAAACAAAAACAAAACCCGAAACCTCCCTTCTCCAGATTCCTCTCCCAAATGGAGAGCATTTCCAAGGGTCAACTTATGAGACCCATTTCCTACCTGGACCGACAGAAAACTCATGATGCCAAGACTGTGTCCAGCGAGGAAGTCCCTTGCAATATTTAAAGTATTTTTGAAATAAAATGCTTGCCAGGGAGAAAAAGTTTAAGTATGAGGTTTCTTCACAGCTCAGAAAGCCCCGGTTTGCCATAAAGACACAGCTTGACAGGCGCTCTATCCCATGGGCTTGGACAAGCACATCAGCATTCTCCAAAGCGGTCCCTAGGAAACCGGGGACTTAAAAAGCTGACTTCAGGAGATTGCAAATGTGAAAGAAACATTCATGAAGAACCACTAAGAAAGAAATGGGAAAGGCGGGTGACCTCTGTGTTGAATGAGAGCTTACAATCTCCATTTTTAAAATAGCCGGATTCTAGTCTACGTATTCTACTTAGAGTAAGAACAGGGTCTGCGTAAGTAAGGTAGGTCTCTAGTAAAGGTTCGGAAACCCCTAACTAGATTCCCCTCACAGCTGTAAAGAGACCCAAGACCAGTCACCGTGTTTTCAGACCATCTGTGTCACCATCAAGAGAGAAGAGTCAGGAAGACAGCAGAGCTGGGTGGTCAAACCAAAAGATGAGTGATGGGAGCCAGTCAGCAAGTATGCACGTCTGAGCCTTTACACAACAATTCTACTTTGGACTAGAGGGACCCGGCTTTCACCTCTTCGTGGTTGTTCTCTTCGCAACTCTTGGTTTTGAAGGGAAACGGCAAGACTGGGGTCTGTGTGCGACTAAGCAGGCAGGAGGTAAAGAAGAAGGGAACATGTGGGCTCTGCACAGGAAGTCCGTGTTGATGCAGCCCGGATGCCCAAGTGATACAGAGGGACTGCACATTTGCATTCTGCCTCTCCTCAACAGAAAAACCCTAGCAGTTTCCATAGCAACAGATGCATCAAATGGTACATTTCCCCCCACCGGAGAATATCATGGAATGTGATCATTATTGGGGGAGGGTGTAGAACACACCCCACCCACGAGCTTTCCCCGTTCTTATTATAAGGTCTGTGGTACATATTCATCTCACCGTCAGTGTGTGTGTGTGCATGTAGATGTGCACACACAGAGAAATTTAAATATATAGAAAGAACAGAACAAATAGGAATTGTTTTGGCTTATTCTTAAATAATAAAGTTGCTTTGTTTTTTTTTTTCTGTAAAAAATAAAGACGGGGTTTTAGATAAAAAGGAACTGGGAGAAGACATGAATAAGCATTATTAAAAGTTATGCAAATCTCTAGTGTTTTCCTGTGCCAGTGGTTTAATTTAAGACAAGTTAAAATCTTCAGAAAAAAGCCTTCCTAATCATCTTGATATAAATTACTCCACATCACTAAGTTGTTCACCATGTACCAGGATAATGGCATCTGAGTGCAAGGGAGCAAACAGCGACTTCCCCAGTATTGTCACTTCAGCTTTGACACTGAGCTGTGGGGGTACACTTTCCTCCCCGCTCCTCATTGCAGTTTTTGCATCTAGAGCAAGTAAACAAATACCCAGTGTTTGTCTTCAGGTAAGAAACTTCACACATAATAAGTATTACCTAAGACTGAGAAAAATGAAAAGTCAAAGAAAGTTTCATTTGTAGTAAGTGTCAGGTTCAAATAATGACAGCTCGCATATATCAGTCCTGAGCTCAGAGTTCCCCTCTATCAGAGAAGTGGCCAACGAAGTGTGTGGGAACACAGCTACGTGCTGAACAAGGGACCCAAGAGTCAATACATCACTTGCAAAGGAGATGGAGGTGGCCGGGTTCCCATGTTCCAGGCACCTAAAGAGCTTGTCTTTTAGGCAAGGTCACCCCTTAGACTTGAGTACGTCACTTCTTAGTACTTAAGCCTGCATCTGAATTTAAAAACACCTCCCTTTGCCTAACCTTTCTGTCTATACAATCACTTAAGCGTTTCAAACTACAACATGAAACTGCCTTAAACACCTGAGACACGGGGCTTCATGCTTCCTGTGTGCAGCTCAGCTCCTGTCCTAAGCGATGGAGACTAGTATCGTTCCCATTTCACAGTGGAAGAAACCAAGACACAGGAACATGAACTAACTTACAAATCACACATACAGTACCTAGCAAAAGAGGGCTGTATCTGTTTCTAATATCATTTTTGTTTTGTTTTATTATGCTGAGTCCCTTGAGAAGCTTCAGGCATTTAGGGTGGCTGGGTAGTTTTGCTGGCTAACTTCTAAAATATAGGGTAATTCTTCACTAGCTGCCAAAACCCGGGAAGGATGCAAATGTAAGCAACCCTAGCCAGTGAGCTGCAGGGGATATAGGCTGTTAAGGGGCATCGTGTCCAAGTCTGGCCCAAATGCAAATGTCCTTGCAACTATCCCTTAGCTAGAGAAGTCATAAAACTCATTTCTCTACCAAGGCAAGAAAATGGAGCAAAATCTGAGAACAGTGGGAGAAGGCAGGGGCTGCGGTGTATGAACAGAACAAAGGTGCTCAGGCTACCCATTTATGTCAGGAATAAATTTTCCATGATACAAAAGACCACAATCCTATGACAGTCTTCACAAAGACTGCTTATTTTGTAACCATGCGACTCTGGGAAATATGTTAAACCTCCGAGTCTCAACTCTCTGACCTGTGCTATGAGGAAGAGGGCCTTGCCACTGGGTCAGCATACTTTGTTAAAGAGTGAGACATGGAAATACATGGGAGTCTTAGCACACTCCTGAATAAGTTCTCAGAACAGAGATACACAGCTGTCTTCCAGAAATGGGGGCTGTGAAAACCAGTGCTGGTCCGCATATCCATGCGTATATACATCTTATAGAAAATTCCTTGGCAGTACATAGCCAGCACTGTAAGAAAGTACCAATCCTTGGTCTTAGGTGGCATTCCTCTTCTAGGAATCTATTGAAAGATACACATTTGTTTCCTTCTCAGAGGATAAAAAGTGACACACTCCTTCCTAATTTGGGGAGCTTCGTGTGACTGCTAGTGTTCAAAGACTTACTTATTGCTGTCCCACCAAAGGCTGACATGTAACATTAAATAAGGAAAGCAAACTACAAAGGCTGCGCCTCTGAAACAATCCAATGCTGAGAATGTGCCTGTGTTTGTTGGGACACGTGCTCTCCCACAGGTTAAGACCCTGACCGACCAGAAAAGGAGGAAGTTAGCACTCTCACGGCTGAGTAGCTGGGCAGTGTAACTACACTCTGCTGGCAGCCTGCTTTTGTGTTTATTGTAAGCCAGCCATAAGGCTCACCAGTCACTGCAGAAGCACAAAGCTGCCCCATCAACCTGTACAGAGAGAGGAAGGTGTGTAATGCTTCCTTGGTTATTATTTGGAGCTTGGTTGTGCACAGTTCTGTTCAGGTAGATAATAGTGCTGCCAGCCAGTTTCACCTCTGTGCAAGGGGATGATTGGTCCTAAGCAATTCACGTTTGAACAATATTAACACCAACAGAAGCTGTCTTTAAATCATACTTGTGTGGTTGAGGGGGGAGTTACAGTCATTGGCTCCCAACACACGAGACTCAAGACTACATACCCTTTTATGGTCTTCCAGTTGCCTCAGGGGTGGACTTGGTTCAAGCTCCTGCTAAGCATGCAGAAATTCCATTTTAAGTATGGCACTAAGGAAACACTACCATCTTCAGCATCAGTCACAAACAAAATACATTATGAGCTCAGATACAGTCAAGGTTACATAAAAGAACTATCTTATTTTGTGTTTTGTCCCCAAGCTATGAATACTTTAGATTCTTTTTAGCAGATGTCCCAACCCCTCACCCCATGACATTGTTTCAAATGAGCTTTTGGGCCAATATTGCCCTGTGCAAAGATTATGAATGGCAGTTCTATAGGATATGCTATTATATTAACCCAAAAGGGGCTATAAAACAAGACTCAACTGGGAAAGTCCTTATGATTCATACATGCAGCACTGAAGAGCACATGCATACGGACACACCGATACATACAGTAATCACAATGGGTCAGACACATTCATGAGACCAAAGCACTCCCTAACCCACCAGCACTTGAGTATTCTAATCAAACTGCTAGTGAAGAGCTCTGATTAGAATACAACAGGCTGATCGCTGGGAAACACCTGCACTGCATCTCAGGCCTTCTAGCATCTGTGTCTGATTTTTATCATTTCCGACAGACTTCTCTCTGATAAAGAACCTTCTATTTGAACTCGAACTCCTGTGATTTTGCAACAGTGTCCGAAAGGAACTTTTCCCACCCGGAAACATGCCGGCCCTAACAGTTTCTCTGACCTTACTCCTTAACTCCCTTGGATTAACTCGAGTCCTTCATTCAGCCAGTGGAGCTGGGAGCTGGGAAGGATGGGACAGGCACACTGCCTTAGGCAGCTTTCTTAGTAGCTTCTGGGAAAACTATAGACTCATGGATCTGAAGTCAATCCGTACAACAGAAAGATCTTAACATTTCAGGATTCCTCACATCCAGACTAGAAAGGATTAGGAGTGAAGACCCCTCAGGGGTTCATCCTCTCTCACCTGGAGCTTGCTCAGTCTAGTTCTACCAAGGGAGGACTTTCTTTCTACCCGACAACAGCCAACACAGCAAGGATTAGTCCCCAGACTGCTAGATCTTGTCCCCCCCTTCCCCCCCCATGCCCATCACTGGAGTGAACGGCTCATCATGACAATGCACACACTCAAATGGGAAAACTTAGAAGCACCCGTATTTGCTGGTACTGCAAATACAGGTGTGTAACACACCTCTGTGGAGCTCTCAGCTTCCGGGGCCTGTGGGAGCTAATTGGAAGTAAAACGAAGCATGTTAGTCATGTCATTTGCATGTTACAGACCACAGAGAAGTCTGCAGACCAACACTGAGGGACAAAACATGGAGAGATCACAGATCGGTGATTTTTGCTGAATCACCCATTGCATGGGGCTGGGCCATTGAAGGGAGACCAGCGGCCGGATGTTTAAAGTAAATGAGATGTGGTGGGGAAAAGGCTGACTGATATGAGATACAGGTTTAAAATTAGAAAAAGACTATCCCTGAGATGACTATAATTTCCACTGTCACCATGACTCGATTTGAAGTCACCAGGGAGACACACTTCTGGGTGTGTCTGTGAGGGCCTTTCCAGAGAAGTCTTATAAGGAGAGAAGATGTTCCCTGATTGCGAGTGGCACCATTGTACAAAGGGAGAAAGGAAGAAACTAACAAAGCCGGGCATTCATCTCCTCTGTGTCTGACCTGTGGAACAGTGACCAGTCACCTGGAGTATCTGCCACAGCTAGCTCCAATCTCACCAGTGTTCCTTCTGAGCCACGACGGTTGTAAACTGTGAGCCAAAATAGACCCTTTTCCACCTTGCGCTGCTCTAGTCAGGCACTGTGGTACAGCAATACGAAAGCTGAAAGAATCACTAGCCAGGAGGGAAGAGCTCCCATTTGTGAGTGTCTGGCTGGGCAATGCGATGAAAAGTTGTGCTCTGGATACTAATGGAGGCTTGGGTAAGCTCAGCAATGGGCCAAGGGGGTAGCCAGCAGCAGGGTTCCTCATTGCCACTCTGCAGGAACACATGCCTCCTCTGGATTGATGCTTCCTCCCATCTCTGCAATTCCTTGCTCCCTCCTGCAGTGGACGGCTCTGGCTGAGGCTTAGCAGGTGGAATCGACAAGCAGATGGGTTTCTGCGTTCTGAGCATGATTATTCTAACCTTATGGCTCCCTAGGAGTAGCACAGACAGGTTTCCTGGGCTTATTCCTGCTGTATCAGATAAACATCCCACACTCAACCTCAAAATTCCTACCTCGTAGAGGAAAGAGAGGAAGGTGCATCCAAGGAATACACACATGAACTCTCTCTGTCTCTCATACACACACACACACACATACACACACACACACACATACACACACACACACACAGAGAGAGAGAGAGAGAGAGAGAGAGAGAGAGAGAGAGAAGGGATAACTCAAAAGGGTGTGGCTAGGAAAATCTACCACTGCATATGAAGATAGTGCCACGTGTCTGGCCAAAGGACACGTGCAGAGAACAGTAAACTGATGTCAGACATAACCATCAGATCCTACGTGGGCTGCCCTGGACCCAAGTCATGCGCCAGCAGCATGGCTGAGCAGTGCAAGGTACACTTTGGAGCCATGGACTGAAGCCGAGGTTCACGCTGGAACCGTATGACCTTGGCCTCTGCTGTTGCTCTCCCACACTGCACGCTGTGCCCGGCTCCTTAGGCCAGAAGGTGGCTGGGAAGTGGCCAGCCAGTCTGGAAGATGGAAACTGTGAGACCTGGGGTGGGTGTGGGGCTTCAGTGTAGCTCAAGGCAACCACTTCAGTAACCGGATCACCACAGTAGAAAAAAATACCCTTAATAGAAAGCTCTTGTCGTGAAGTTTAAAAAATGGTCTTCTATTTTGTCAACTGATTAAATCCAAACTGTTTCAGCAAAGGTAGAGAGGCGCAGGTGGAGGACTGCTCAGTTAGGTCTAGA
>NW_004949099.1:22420958-22426512 GCF_000317375.1 Microtus ochrogaster | reverse complement strand
GGGTGTGTGTGTGTGTGTGTGTGTGTGTGTGTGTGTGTGTGTGTGTGTAATCCAACACTATCACTTCTGGGGAGAAGAAGTTGGTACAAAGCACCCAGCCTCCTGAAGAGGGTGGGGAGAAACACGATGGCCGAAAGCCTTCAGCACAGCAAGGAAAATAAAACAGAGGTGAGGTGTGTACTGTCAGAATGGTAAACATGGTAACACAATCCAAGATGGCCCCTTTAGCTCTACTCTCCGCTCTGCCTGCTTTAGGCTAAAACAAGAAACTGCGTAAACAGTTTTGCTTTCTGTTCTTAGTGGGAAACAGACAAGTAAGAAACGGCAGCGTGAAAGCAACTGTCCATACACGGTAGTACGGCCAGAGACAGGGACGGAAGGTACTGTCTTCCACCGTTTGTGTTGGCCACACTCCCGCAGGCATGTCCCTTAGGTTCATTCTATATGATTAGAACAAAAGGATTACAGGCAGGGATTTCCTTTAGGAACCCAAGCAGCTACCCTCTTATTCCCCTGCCAAACAAAACCAAAGCCAAAGGAAACGAAGAAGCTGAGACCGGAACTGGTATTTTCTCCCCACCCTCACCCCCTTGTTTAACTGTTTACTTTGCATTGGTTCTCTTTGTCCAGGGAGGCATCTTCAGTTCTTCTGCAGAGGCTATCAGCATTTCTTTCTTAGAGTGAGACGGGGAATTTCCATATTTCTTCTCCCGAGATGATTGTGCTTGTTCTAAAGTTAGTTTGATTTTTAAAATGAAATTTAAATTATCTTTTTAAGGTTTTCCCTGAAAACCTTATGAAGCTGTTTGGGACAGCAGAGGATGCATGGAGGCCTTGCTGTCCAGAAAGACAAGTTTTAGGGTTTTTCTATTAGTGGGTCCACAAGGGAAAGGCCAGGAGCATTGGTTGATGCCATGTGGTAAGGGCCTCTATCAGGCCTCTTTGGTCACCAAAGAACTTCCCTGGGCTTCTGTCTCTTCACCTGTTCAGGGAGACTGGGGCATTGTTGGGATTCCTTCCAGCTAAAGTATCAAATAATGCATCGTCTATTGTCGGTAAACTTCATTGTTAAAAACCTAATAGCCAAGTGCCCTAAACAATATAACTTGAGTTCAGGCATGGCAGAGACCTGATCAAACCAGGAATATAATTAGGTAAAACAAGCAACAGTCCACACCAGCACTTTCTTCTCTGATGACTGAAGTCATAGTTCCTTGGGGATAAGCTGATTCTATAGTAGTAAGATGCAGCTCTGGTAAATATAATAATAAAGGATACATGTTCCAAAAATAGCTATATAAATATAATACTAATATCAGTAAACACAAGGAGAATATGATGAATGAATTTAGTTTTTCTCAGTGGTTATTATTATCATTTGACTTGAATGGCAAGGTTTCAGACAACATTTTAAGGAATAACATTTTAAGGCATAAATATTCTAGGTTTTATTTCTCCCTCCTAGTGCATGCTGCTAACGTCGCTAATTACAGTGAGCTCTTGGAAGCTGGTGGGTGATTAACAGGCCTAGTTATGAACCTGAAAACCAAGCAGTGTACCAGACTGCTTCATCATATTGATCCTTTGATTTTAAGTCTTCCCAGGACATTCAGAGAAGCTCAGCCAAATGTAACTTAATAGAAACAAACATTCAAATGATAAGCAAACATGTAAGTGGAACTCTGAATACTACCTCGAGTTTCTGGACCCTCAATGTCCTTCCAGGATGAGGCCAATAATCAGGGCATCCTAACTGATGTTAATCAAGTAATGGGTTGCGTGAATAGAAGATACTCATGTGCCTACTTTACATATAAAGTATCTGATTTCTTATGGAAAAATGCACATATGCTATCATGCCTGGTAATTCTTAAAGAAGCCTAGAGACTTCCCAGGTTATTTCTGGTGTTTGCAATTCAGCAACTCCCTCACACCTGTCCATCTCTCCATCCATTCCTTTCATGTGTGTCTATTATTGGACCAGCACACAGCCGGGCCTGTGAACAGGCTTGGCTTTCTACTGTCCTTAAGAGGAATTCTTCTGCAGCCCTACAGCATCCATGTTTCTGTTAAACACAATGTTCCCATGTGGACCATCCCGACAGAAACTGAACACAAGTCAAGACATGGATGATAGATTGATACAGCAGTACAGCAAAAAGAACTTATCATTTCCTGCCCCCTAAATCAGCACTCAGCTGCTTCTTAATCTACTTATAACCTCAGGGAAAGGAAACAAAACAAGAATGAATGAGCTTGCAACTATGTTAACCAGGCCCCATCTTTTATCAGTTTTTGCAACCCCTTCATTAAGAGAAAAGAAAGATTTAAGAACACTGAGCCCAGAATAGAAGTTTTCTAGCATTTATAAGAACAATTTTAAATATTCACATCTGCAAATACAATTCTCTTTTTAACTGTATTTGCTTTAGAAACAAAAATAACTTAAAAATTATATAGCTCCACCCATGTAGTCTGATGCATATCTTACAGAGAGACTTCATCAGAACTCACTAGTGTGGTCCATTATTTAAAAATGCAATCTGGCTTGACTCAATTATACCACTTCAGACATTCTGGAATAATCTCAGCATTGGAAAGAATGAAGGAAAGAAAAGAAGGAAGGAAGAAAGAAAGAAAGGAAGAAAGGAAGAAAGAAAGAAAGAAAGAAAGAAAGAAAGAAAGAAAGAAAGAAAGAAAGAAAACACATCCAACAGAAGAAGCCCTGAGCAGACTCTGCAGCGGTTTCTGTGTGCTGTGAGGAGAGCTTGCTCTGTGGTTGCCAGTGTCTAAGAGTAAACACTCCTGCTGCACTTATTGGCAATTACTGCTGAAGGTCGCACATCAGCAGTGAGCCTAAATTCCAGGAAAAAAAAGAAAGGTCTTATGTAACGGCTGCCTGAATGTTGGCAGATGCCCAACTCAGCAGTTCACAGCAATGTAAAAAAGTAGGACGCCTCCACCGGGGTTGGACGTCACGAGCACGCCCCCTGAAGGTGAAATCTAACAATTTCTATGCTTCTCTGTCCCCTCACCCCCCAGCCTTCGCACATCCTCAAGTTTACAAAGTTTCTTGTCTGTGGCATCACTGGCTTGTAGGAGGAGCTGGAGGTGAGAGAAGCTAAGGGCACAATAAAAATAAAACCAGGTTACAGCTACCCTGCGTGACACGAAATGTCTGTCTAGTATTTTTTTCATTTTGCAGTACAGGAAAGCAAAGTTGCTTGCTGTCACCAGAGGCCTGGAGTGACATTAATTCAGAACAGATCACATCTCAAATGGAAACTAGTAGGCACGTCCAGAGAACGTCAGTGCACACCCAACTCCTTTTCAAGGGCACAATGAGGAAACCTAGGTGGACCACTCTGTTAGTCCCGACTTCCGCCTGAACTCCTAGCCAATCGTCTCAACAGCTAATGGCACTTCCTAGTTTAGAAAAGTGGGTGCTATCCTGCCTTGAGGCTACAAAGTTTTACCTGATCTCTGAAGTGACTACTTGACCTTCTGGCTTAGGGAACATCTCCAGATGCCATTTGCCCATAACTCCAGGGAATTTCTATCATGTTTTGTGACAGACTGGAGTAATTTTTATGTTAACTTGTACAGGCTCTTTAGCAAATCTCAGCAGGGAAAATACTGTGTGCATCTGGGGTCACGCTGTGTCCAGCCTTTAACACGATGGCTGTAACCTAACAGGTTTACATCTTTAGCATCAGCTGGTGCCATTTATGACCAGTGATGGAGCTTTCTATATCTTGATGAGGGGGGTGCACAAGTACATACATGTAACAATCCATCAAGCTTGACATAGCTCAGGAAGTTTCCTTTTCCTGCCCTTCACCCCCTGTTCTTCCTATCTCTGGTAGACAAGACCGAGTCAGGGGTAAGGATGGAAACTGCCTCTTTACTTGCTAAGAAACAGAAACACAAACACCAATTCCCTCCTATTTCTGGTGTCAAATGCAATTTTACTCTAGGAGGCAGATGGGAAGGGCCCATACAATGCACGTGCCTTATGTGGAATCTATGACTCTGCCCTTCTTTTACCCTCTTCCCCAAAGGTCTGACATGGATGGAGAAGCTTGGGCTTTTTCTTTTTTCCTACGTTGTTTGTAGCAACCATTTCCTGGCATGCTCAACTGGCCTTTATCACCAAAAAGCAGCGGCTCTTCACTGATGAGGAGATGAAGGGACCAGGCATGCCTAATACTCCCCTCCCACCCCCCACATTCGGGATTCAGGGCTGAGCCGGCAGGAGCTCTCATTAAACTTCTGTAGAAGCTCAGCTATGGATGCTGGCTTCCACTAGCACACTCTGGTGAAAGGTTGAGGGGTGGGGGGCGTACTCCACAGGAGCTGTGGTGGTTTCCAGAATGGGCTGATAATAAAGGCCAATCAGTCATCTCTGAGTAGAGGGCCAGAGCCAATAGCCTGAGGGACCAGGGACAGGGTGTTGGTGTCCGAGGGTTCTGACTGTTGCCAGGGGTAACTACGCAGAGGGGAGCCACAGTTGCTTCCTCAGGGAATTTTCAAAGAATCTAAGTGCCTGCCAGAACATTCTTCCTTTATAAACAGACAGTATTCTATTTCCTAGAGTATAATTATAAACACACCTGCTCCAACTGTGGAGTCTTTCCATAAGCAAGCAATAAAGTCCTAGCCAGGAGAACCAAGTTGTATCTTGAGCGAGCAAACACATCAACTGATCACTATGGTGCAAACAGTGTCTTAATAATGCTACTTAGACTCCGAGGGGGGAGGGTTTTCTTTCCCTGACTTAGTCTATACCTAAGCAAATAGAAATTCAGTTTCAGTAGCTCAGGGAGAGAAATTTAAAGGGATGCCTTCATAACTCTAGGTAGAAACAGGAGTACTGAAGGGGCCAGCACACCAAGTTCAGCCCACAGCGACCTCTTAGCATGGAAACAATTCAGAAATGGGAAAACTACATAGGAAACAAGAAAAGACAACTGTGCTACAGGCAGTGAAGAAGGCTTTCAGGAGTCCGCCCCTCTTCATCGCTCTGCCATCCGACAAGCACATCTGCTTCAATGCAGGCATAATTGTGTCTGATTACAACAAAGACAAATGTGTTCACAGCGCATTCATCATAGAGAACTCTATGGAGCTAAACAGGCCACGTGTAAGCCCTGGCTGGCCATGCTCTAGCTGGGTGGGCTGAGTGGCCATTTGCCTCTCAGAATGCCATTCCTGAGGCAGCCAGTTCAAATTCATAATCACTTGTGTTGCTTCCAGACTTAAGTCTGTGGCGTATCTTAACTTTCCTTAGGTGTATCTAAGCCATTTATTAAGAATTTTCAACAACAGTGTATTAAAGTGAAAAGACACTGGATAACATGTCTAATCTGGTAGCTTCATTCCATCTAAATTAAGGTATTACATTAACTAGCCAAACAAAAAAAAATCAAATATAATTTTATCCCGTGTACTCTATGTACCAGGCAATAAAACCACATAAGTGTATATGTATATTTCTCTCTCTCTCTCTCTCTCTCTCTCTCTCTCTCTCTCTCTCTCTCTCTCTCTCTCTCTC
>NW_004949099.1:22414955-22420858 GCF_000317375.1 Microtus ochrogaster | reverse complement strand
CACACACACACACACACACACACACACACACACACACATTTTCTCCAAATCATTTTTTTTATCTTGCTGGTACCCCTACCAACTGCATATCACAGCCTAAAAACACTAAGGCTGTTGAAAATGTACAGAACAAGCAAGAGGTAGGAAGCCTTCAATCCACTCATGTACCAATGTTTCTAGGACAGTATTATAAGGGCCACTTGACAGGCCAGTATAGGAAGCAACGATTGGCATCTTCATTTCCTTACCTACTGGTAGTTCTTGCAGAAGAAAAGCCATGGCTACAGGGATGGATTCACAATGACTTATGAAAATATTTATGTGACACACCCACCCACACCACGTAATGCCTTTCAACACAAACAGCAACAAAGTAGTGGGATTGGTGTTTTGTTGTTGTAGTTTAACTTCCCAACCATGTCAATCTATTCTCTCTCGTTAAGTCAAATGCTTAACACAAAGGAATGTTTGCGTTAACATCAAGAGTTAGCTTCACGCCTAAGTTAAGGACCCAGGCAATAACTGAAACCTTGTCACAGCTTAGAAACTCTACCTGGATGAACGGTGGGATATCCAAGGACAAATGACAAACATTCTGGAGGAAAATACTAACACAGACAGGATCAACCCTACTCACTCCAGAAGGCACACTACACAAAGCCAGACACTAAACACAGAGACCAGAGGACACGGTACAAGGCTAACTGGAAGGGTATCATGGAGACATCACCATGGGACATTAAAAACAAAACAAAACAAAACAAAAACAACAAAATTAGGACCTCGGCATTTTCCACTTCATCAATGGAAATTTGCTGGAAAAGAAGAAAGGAGGGGAGAAAAAGAGATTTGTTAGGAAGCAAAACACAAGAATCTAAATGTTAGAAAATTGTAAAAGTATGCTTATGCTCAACCATGTCACCTTCAGTGCTGCTAGACAGTGGCCATTTGAAGGAGTTTAGGCAGCGTGGTCACGGCCACAGCTTGGAATGACGTCTGCTCTGGAACAGAATACCCAGCATGTGCCACGCTTCATTCACACACTGGGCAACAAACCTCACGAGTCCGTCATCCAAGATTTAAGACAGTCTTGTCCTTGCTTGTAAACATGAGATCTTGAACTGAGTGGGACTGAGAGCCAACTCCCTGAGCTTTGTTTTTCAGAAGCAGAGAGGGAGGGACAGGATAGAAGCCTAGAGTACTATAAACTCATTTGACTGCTTTACTGGGAGTCAGGAGCCCAAACTGCAGTTGGGCTCAGTCAGATCTGGGATTAATTTCAGGGGGCAGAGACCAACATATCTCATAACCCGGGAGTGTGGGTGAGCGATAGTCACCATTTGCCCCAGTTGGATTAGTAACATTGGATCTATTGGCATCAACTGCAGGGGAATTAAAAAATCATGAGAGAATAATCTCAGTTACATTAGTCTAAGGATAGCAGGCTAATGCGCAGAAGCTCTGTCACATTCCATTTTGAAAAGTAAAGAGTTTGTCAGAAATGCTAGTAACTGGAAAGGTCAACACTCTACTCATCTAGAACCAAGAAGCTTCCATGGTTAGCAGAGAACCAACAATTGGTAAGAATAAAAACCCTGGCATTACCTGGGGTGCTCTCTCTAGAACGAAAACAGGGATTATTCAGAAGGGCAAGTGGGATGTCAAATAAATTCTGAAATATCCTTTTACACAGTTTTTAGACTCTGAATTTCTTTCAAAGCTCTTTGAATGATAATATAAACCAAGATCAGCATAATAAAAACCTACAATGAACAGCGAGAGGCCAACACTTAAGAAAACTTTGTTACTTTTTCAAGCAGGATCAAGGGGTTTGAAGATTTTCTGTGAGCTATAGAAAGATTCAGAGAAATCTTTAAGATTCCTAGTCATGGAGACGTTACCTTTTTTTTTTTTTTTTAACCACAGGCAAAATGTATTCCAGATTCAAAGCAGACTTTAGTGGGAATTTCATATGTATATTCATATTTACACAGTCCTGGTTATCATTCTAAAGTCTGATCTCTTTGAAGATACAGGATACAAGATACTGTCAGCTTTATACCAAGATGTATTTCAATACCATTTTGTGATAATTTTCCAAATATTCTTTATTTTTATATTTAACAGCATGAATAACACACACTGTTGGTTCTTTGCATTCAGGGACATAACAGGTGAAGATTAATTGCTCCTTTAATTCCTGAGTGCTTGATATGGGTTGGAGAGGGTTTGCATCTACCCTTGTAGTTGGCACACTAGGGAGTTGGATCTCACTGGTGACATGCTGGCAGGTGGTAAGACCTTGGGGGAGGGCCCTAGGTCACAGGGCTCTGTCCTTGTATGGAACTGACACTTTGTTATCTGGGTTGGTTTATTATTATTATTATTTTTTTTTTGCTTGGTTTGGTTTGGGGTGGGGGAATAAGGTCTTATTCTTCTACTGGAACTCTCTACATAGGCCAGGAGATTTTATATCTGGTGATTAAAAAGTATGTCAGCTTTTGAGAGATTTTAGTATATTTTAATCTACTTGGTAATCTGAGTCATACTTTTCAATGGTCTCTGTTCCCCTTTATGAAAGTAGATCCATATAAGAACACCTTTTTTTTTTTTTAACAGAATAGTAAGGAATTGTTTCAAATTTCCTTGTCATATATGACCTTGATAAGTCCTGAAGTTGAATGAAAACACCGAGATGAGCAAAGGCACGCAAAGCCTCTCTATCCATAGGGACTACAGCTTAGAGAAAGAGACCCCCACTGGAAGATACAGCGTGAGAGAGGTGGGAAAGGATATAACTGGGATGTGGGAAACTGGGGTTCTAGGCTGGATCCCATTCAGACTCTGCATGTGACCTCAGGCAGATACGTCATCCCAGCCCAGGTGCTTATGCTCAAGGGAAGGTTGATGAGGCAAAGCCTGAGACCTCTTCTAGATCTCATCCTGTGGCAATGGAGACTCAAGAAAGGGCAGGAAGGAAGGACAGTATCAAATATGCTCGGGAAGGTGCCAGCCATGGGAACATTCCACACAAGGGGCAACTAGCAGGAAAACCGAGACGAAAGCATGGGAGTGTTCTCAGCACCAAGGCCAAGGACAACCCCGTTTAGAAAAACCCACGCCAACCTGGTTTCCTTGAGAAAAGAAGGTTAGTTCTTTGGCTGTGAGATTTTTCTGCCCTTGAAAATGTTGGCCCGTTAATGGGTCGTGTTTCTTCAACTCAGCAAGGACAAGCAGTGGCCATCAGAAATATCAAAGAACCTTGGTGAGACAAAGTTATTATCGACTGCCAGACTGAGGGAAGTGGGAACCCTTTCATGCCCTCTGCCCAGTTCATAGTGCTATACATACAGATGGCTAAGTAGCATTTTTAGTTAGCTAGAGCACCAGGGCCAGGAGTTTCAAGTCTACCGCAGGTGCCTAGAACATCTTCCTTGGTTTTGTGGTCTTCCCAATCTAGTTTACAGTGTTTCCATTTTCCAGAAGTGGGGATGACAGTCCCAAGCAGTCTAGAAAGAGATGTCAGTCTCTGGGATCGGGGGTGGCTAATTTCTTCACCAGTTACAAAGGAAAGAGAACAGAGGCCCAGGAAACTCTTCTAGACTCTGGCCATCTCTTACTTCCTGACATCTGTCCATCCGTCTTTCTCTATCTATCCCCTATCCCTAAGCTGCCCTTGGCTTTTCTCTTCCCTCTCTTTTCCCTTTCTTTTCATGAAAACCTGCCCATGTGTGTGTCTACATGATCAAGGCATCATTTCTCACCAGACTAAGGCTCTCTGCACCTACTATTTATATTTATACGCTTCTTCCTATTAGTTTTTGTCCACAAAATCCTGATTCCGTGACCAAGTATTCACCTTTACATAAACATTTAGAATGACGTGTACATACGGTTCTTTTGTTGGGTTGGCTTTGAGTCAGGAATTCATGTATCCCAGGTTGTGCCTAGAACACTCTATGTCACCAAAGATGACCTTGAACTTTGGATCACCCTGCCTCCACCTCCCTAGTGCCAGGATTACAGGCACATACACTACATCCAGTTTAATGAAGCATAGTGTATGTCAAAACCAGGGTTTTACACATTCTAGGTAGGCATTTACCAAATGGGCTTTAGCCTCGGCTAGCTTGATATTTAAAAGCCTAGTGATCTCAGGATCGTGGAGGGATATTCAGTACAGTAAAACCGCACATTTTCCTGTTTTCTTTTTCTTATCCAGGGAGTCTTGTCTGTTAAGTAAGCTGACATTAATGAGAGACCATGGTTAGGCTGAAAAGCAAGACTTCAGCAGTCTGTTATACTTCTGATGATTTGGTCATTCTTATAGGGAAAGTTGTGGTTTAATTACCCAGGCTCTTTCTCAGAGCCAACCAGTGAGTTACTGGGTATTCTGAGAGGTCAATGAGACCAGGAACCACTGGTAAAAGTGGCTAGCTGACAATTAGTGGGTACGAGTCACTATCTGATAAAGGCTGTTGGAATTGAGACTGATGCTCAAGGTTCTTTGCTGGAGATGAGAAGAAGCACTGGGATTATTCTTGCCACACTGTGCCCTTCGTGAGACACGCACCATAAGCCTGCTCTCTCCATATACCCAGAAGTGTCAGGTCATGGGGATTGTCTATTTCACAATCTCAATCAGAAGTGGTGACATACTTGCTTGTCTTCCTTCCAGTTAGAACTGGATGGAGTTTCTTGAGGTGCTGGAAGGATTGTGCAACACGGCATCAGAAAGAGGTAAGTCACCCCACAGGTATGCTTAGCTGGAACTTAAAATTCAGGCACCCAGACTGATACATAAGAGGATTATGCCTCACTGGGAAGTTCAGTAGGAAAGATCCTACAAGTGTTTCCTTGATGTTGGGTTATTTGGTGAGTAGTGTATGAGAGACAACTAATAATATTTGACTTGCAGGAAGACAGTCATATGATTCAGCTACCTTTAGAGACAGGAGAAACAGCTTAAAAAATTAAACTATCAGCAAGTAACTAAGGGGATTCCAAACACTCTCAAACCTTCAGTTTAATTCTACAGTGTAATTTAAACGTGAAAATCAAACGCAGTACCTTTTCTCCATAGCCTCTATCTTTGGTCATCATTTCCCTGAGGGTCTGTAAGACTTTAATGCACAGCTTCTCTTCATTCTCCTCTAGTAGCTGCTTGGTATGCTTTATTAGCCTGAATGAAAGAAAGGCACAGGTCACGTCCGGAAAAAAATCGTACAGCTAAAGACCTTGCGTGAGAAACTTGGTTGAACTAGTCAGGTAAAGAGCAAGTTTTCTTAAGGGTTCCAACTTTAAATACACTTCAAGACAATCCATGCACTTAAGAACGAGTCAGCAACTATGTCTCACAGGCGACACCTGCTGGCTGGGGACAGATGACGGGCTGAGAAGGCAGGAGCTGGCCACAGTCTCTGGAGAAATACCAAGCAGAGAAAGCAGACAGAACCCTACTCATAAGTGTGCCTGTTTCTCCGTTGAGGATTGCTGCTGATATATGCCAATAGAATATTTTTAAAAACCTCATGAAGTTGGTGGCTGGGCAAACACACACTTTCTGTATCCATAGTCTCGTCTTCAGAGGAGCTCCTAGGGCAGAGCCCACCTTCAAGCTAGACAACTAATCTCACAGTGAAAATCAAGTGAGGATGTCTTGTCATAAAACCACCGGTTTCTTTTCAGATTATGCCCCAAGGAATCAACTGAGAAGCTAAAATGTTAGGGAATGATAGCGAGGTCACGGGAGGTCCAAGACTTTTGAGGGCCTGGAGGGTCACGACATTTTGTTTGCTTGTACTACACATGGTAGGGATTTGCTCCCAACTTGTTGACTGGAGAAAAACATGAACAGGCATGCAATTCAAATTGGCAGGGAGTGTCAGTAAATAGGATCTAAT
>NW_004949099.1:22355618-22414830 GCF_000317375.1 Microtus ochrogaster | reverse complement strand
GGACTGGTCATCAAGCCTTTCTGGCTACTGACCACTCCGGAAGGGAGGTTGCTTACTTGCAAATGAAACCGCCACTCTCACATTTCCTCCTGGCATCTGTGTTCTCAGGGAAAAGCAGTTCTGGTCTGTGTAGAACATCCACAAGCACAGACAACTCGGCCTGGACCAGGGGCCTGAGCCGGTCCTCCAGGGCAGACACGATGTCCTGGAAGGAAAGCATCACTTGGTCAGCAGCTCAGACGGAAGCTGGCTAACAAGGTGAGACACTATCTCTGCCTACACATGTGGCATGGGCTAGGCTGTGTTAGCTTAGCTTTCGTACTGCCTCCCATTACTTGGAGTTATCAGACACTGTCCACTGGGTACCAGAAGCATTGCCTCCCAATCCAGAAAACAAAGGACAAACAAATCAACACTTTCTCCACCCCTTCATCTGAGACAATTTTAGGCTACTCAAGGGCCAGCCCGCATTATTTGTAAGTACAAAACCCAAAAACAAGTTTAAGGATGTGAAAAGATGTCTATACAATATGAGTTTAAAATAGTCAGGGAATAGTATGGATTCTGTGACACTGTTTTCAAGAACAATATCCATATCTAAAAAATACATACTACTAATCCACCACCACTGGGTTTCTCTGGGCGGTGGGATCACATGGGATTTTAATATCCTTCCACATAGTTACTAGTGCTGTCTGATTCTTTACAATGAGCAGCATTTACACAATAAAGTTATATAAACATGAGCACACAAATGAATGAACATGCTGTATCAACATGCTAAATACATGTACCCTGATAGCATGATGGTCTTCAAATGCAAAACACACAGCTGTAGGAAAGGAAAACAGAGAGAAGTTGAAAGGGCTGCCAACCCAACACAACAAACACCATTTAAAGGCAAATGATAGGAAACAGACAAGGAATCATCTACAAAAGATGCAGCAGCCCTGTGCCATGGCTTGTAGCCTGTCCCAGGGCCTGCCAAGTCAGAGTTTAACTGGCAGCATGCTAAGACTGGGAAAACACAACACAACACAAGGGGATTTGCATGGGAAGAGACGCCTCACTTCAATACTTTAACCTGTTGAGGGTTTCAAAAAAGGAATTAAAAGGTATTTTATCCAGTAACAAAAATTAAACCACATCAAGACAGTCTTAGCTTATGTTTAAGAGACTCTATGTAACGGTAACAGCTCAATAATGTTTAGGACACACAGAAAGGGATGTAAGATTAGAAAATTTTTCCTGGTGGGAGGAAGGGGTTTCCAACAAAAACTGTAAGAAATCAGGACACAGATTCTCTAATTCATATGACTTTCATGGGAGTGAAGAAGAGGTTCTCACTAGCTTCCCTAAGAGTATGCCTTTTGGGGACAATTCTTTCCCCCTCTATCCCGCTTCTCTTCACACCCTACTGGTCCCAAGTCCAACCCAAATGAAAGCACTGGCATGGCATGGAAGTAATTCTCAAAAACTGTATAAACATATTGCATGAAATCTTGCATCTTTTGAGAAGTCTGGACTTTACACTGAAATTTGTTTGCATTGTATTTTCAAATGTATGACATTTAGCAGTAAGAGAGGAAGAGCAAGAGAGAGGAGAGAGTGGGAGTGAGAGAAAGAGAGAGAGAGAGAGAGAGAGAGAGAGAGAGAGAGAGAGAGAGAGAGAGAGAAACGAAGATGCCAAAGCAATGAGCTGGGGAAGGCGCAAATGTCGAGGGAGCAAGCGTCTAGATGAGAATTAATTATAGACATGGTTAACTGGCAAGAGCTGTCCTTATCACAAGTTTTGCTGCACGAGGGCATCTAATGATGACAGGAACTCGGGGGTAATGTATAACTGCAAGATCAGATCTTTTCAAGCACTGACAAGTCTATACAGCAAGTAATGACCTATCTATGCCATCTACTCTATTTCCCAGGATAGACCTACTCAATCTACGAGGCAAAAAACTAATGTGTTTGCAGATAACTGACATGGAACTTGCTGTCCAGAAAATATTATCTGATCACAGAGTGTTGAGTCTGTTATTTCTCACCTTTCCAAAAGCACAGAAAGTCAGGAAATTGTCCTTCGGAATCAAAGTTACATTTGCTTAGGAATGCCTTTACCACAGGAAGGACCTCAATCCTTATCTTGCCCCGGAAGCTCTATAGGCCTCTTAGGGCGGAAGTCGTACACCTCATGTGTTCTGTACAATAGTCTTTACAAAGGATGTTTCCTACTCTTTGCCTCTTTAAATCTGATCTTGGCTCAATGTTACTTCCTCAGCCAAGCATCCCTCATCCCCTACCCTAACCACAGTCAAGATTAGGTCTTCTGTTGGCCCTTTAGGTTTTACATGTGTAATCAGCCGAATAATGGCCCTGTCTCCTCCAAATCTGGAGATCCATGAAAGGGGGAGATCACTTAGGGCTTTTCTCACCACTGCACATCACCAGCACCCAGGGCTGATGGACCAATCGATGAATTTATTTGTTTTTATGTCAATTATAGACCCTCACAGTGACTTAGTTACTTCTCCAAAGGAAAGTAACGTTTCTCCATAGCAGTAACCTTAGTTATTGTAACAGAAGCCCCTGAGTGTTCACTATACTACATTTCTGGCACCGTTCAAGGACATGTGTTTTTCAAGGACAGCCATTACAAAACACTCTAGTTCACACACTGCATAACATGGCACTGATATCTTTCCCATGGTTTAGTAGCTTGAATTCCCCTCCTAGGAAATTAAGTGCACCTCTGAGGCTGCATTGACCAACAGAGGGCAGCAGAATTAATGTCAAGTAGCATCTTTAAAGTCGGGTGATAAGGAAAAAAACTGCTTTCAAGAGGCCCTAGAAATGTTGATAGACTCGGCTGTCACAATGGGAGGAAGCCCAGGTCACAGGGAGGTTCCACGGGGATTTCAGACAATAATACAGCTGCTGCTCAGTCAGTTGTCTACCAGGCAAGTGGCCCCCTTCAGGAGCTTTTGTTTACCAATGACTTTGTCCTCCTGGCCTCACAGACCTCTCTTGGGAACCGAATTTGTATGTCTTGTGGCTTGAGAAAATATAGTTGTGATCGTCAAGTTAATCTCGACTTCCTTCAGCATCAGACATTACCTGCAATCTCTCGATGATATTTCGGTAGTCTCTAGAAGCTGCCAGAACAGAGTCTCGACGAGCAGCGTTGCGGGCCGATAGCCGCCAGTTCATGGCCGTTTTCTGCACAATGTTGTGGGACTTCAGGAAGAGGTTGTTGACTTGGCTGTCCAGGTCAACAGGAATGGCTATGGCCCGGCTTTTGGCTGGAAGAGAGATAGATGTCTCATGAGTCCACGGCTTTCAGAGTGGCAGGATATGGGTTTGAATCCTCAGCAGCCACAGGGCTGATTCTGCCATGCCTCCAATGGGCAAGCATGTATGGTATGGTGAAGACAGAGAGGGAGCTCAACCTCTAACTGCAGTTTAGTTCAGGATTTCCCAAGGCGAATCCTGGGGACAGGAGCAACCGTGAACACTAAAACGGTTCCAAGTGATAAAGCTTGGGGAAGACAGCTTTTTGAACAAACGGCTTCCTACAAATACCCACATATTTGTACATCTTAAGAAGTATCCAGATGACTTGCTAGGTCAGAGATTTTTTTTTTTTTTTAAATCTGTTGTCCTATATCACAGCCTATAAAAGCTGACTTCTGCTGACCAGGACACAACAGCATCTGCCCTGTAGGCTCTTCCTTCCCTCCCTAAAAAAGAACAGAAGGAAACAGTGAAATCTACCTCAGGGGTGCTCAAAAGGACACCTGGTCAGTACTTGTTTATCAAGACTGTCAAGGTCATGAATAACAAGGAAAAAGCAAGAACCTGTCACGGATCAGACTGGAAGGGAGTGCTGACAATTGTGCGTAAGACAGGTATGAGGGTGTACCCCGGCGCAGAAAAATGACAGTCATGGAAACACTAGTGAAAACCTAAATCAAGCCTGGACTTTAGCTGGTGACAATTGTGTCACTGTCACTCTCTAACTTCTGAAAGATGTGCACTAGCAAAGGAGATGTCGCTAACAGAGGAAAAAGTGAGGACACGGGAACCCACTGCATCTTCTTCATAACTTCCCCAGGGATCTGAAAGTCATACTAAATAGGAGCTAACCTAAAAGGCTAAGATGAACACTTCTGTGTGGGGAATTCTCCCCAAACGAAAGGAACCATTTCCTGTCTTCAGTGCTTCAAAACACGGGAGATAAAGTGTCTTCCATTGCCTGTATCTAACTGTAAGAAGAGCTGCAGCATTCTGAAGGATGCGCTAGAGAGCGACCGTTTTTATCTCAATAGAACACACAATGCACAGGGAAAAACCAACTGCCAGTCAATGACTTCCTAACAATTTACTCTATTAAGTGGAAAACCACGGAAGAAAAATACAATATAAAAATAAAAAGCAGGACACCTGGCTTACACTCATCTCTGTTAGAAAACTTGTGCACTGGGACCCAGAGAGATGGCTCAGCGGTTAAGAGCACTCACTGGACTGCTCTTCCAAAGGACCCAGGTTCAATTCCCAGCATCCACATGGCAGCTCACAACTGGAACTCTAAGACACCCTCACACAGACATACATGAAGGCAAAACACCAATGCGCACAAAATAAAAATAAATAAATTAAGAAAACCCATGCACTGGCCAACCTATCTAAAACTGAACAAGACACAAGGGGCACCAGTCAGGTACAGTTTTAGTCAGTCCAGAGGAGGCTGTTGCCAAGGGGCACAGCACTTGTATTTGGGAGTGAATAGGATGGACTCTTTTTATGACTTTGCACAATTATCAAATTATCTGTTTTGGTTTTTGTTTCCTTGCCTTTTTGGGGACTGCACCCAGGGCCTCATGCAGATGAGGCAAGCTCTCTACCACTGAGCTGTGTTCTGGCTTTCCCTGTGTTGTTACTGCTATGGAGATGACTTGAACGGTGCAGCCTCTCTAATCAAATGTAAACGGCCGTCAAGCCAATGGCTTCCTTGAGTTTGAATCAACTAACTTATGAAGCAAGGGCTCAGTCAGACATTTCGGCATGTCATGTCTCTATAAACTGCTGTCAAGTCTGAAGAAAGTAGAAGGCCATCCAGGAACCCTCTCAGCCTAATCTCTCACAACACACACGCTCACACGTGCACACGTGCCCGCGCACACGCACACATACAAACACACACACGCACGAGCAATACCTGTCACATGAGAAGATGAGAGTACAGGAAATCAGGTAGCACCTAGAAAATTCAACCCAAGGAGCCCTCACAAATATACCCCTTGCTCGTCTAAAAGCTACATCACAGAACACAGAATTACTCATGTGTTTATCTCCTGGTCACTATGGAAATTTTCTTGCCTGTAAAGCACCCATCCATTCCCAAGGACACCCTTTCTGAGAAGTTGCCCTTGCTGTTTTCAGGGGTCTGGGTATCTAGTTCAGTCCCAAGACTTCTCGCCTGAGGTGGGAAGCCTATTCCTTTGCATAGAACTTATGGAAGGTGGGGAAGGGTTAACATTGTAAGTTTGTTTTAAGTAGGTGCCGTAAAAGTGGGAGAAGAAAGGTGGTCAGCGTGGGCAGAGGGAGAAGTTCCAGGATAATGGGTATCCACAGGGTAATCATAATTTATAGCAACTTTCCAACTATTTCAAACTAATTAGGAAAAAGAAGTCTGACGTTCCCATCACATGGGGACCTAATTACCCGGACATGCTGTATCCCAGAAATATGTGCAATGATGGTACCACTTAAACTTTTCTCAAAAGGGCTGGGGTGTAGTTTCGTGCTAGAGTGCTTGCCTAATATGGAACAGGCGTGTTTAATATTTAGCATCTCAAAAAGAAAAAGGGTGGGGAGGATAATTGCCTTTTAGGATGGGAATCTTGGGGGTTAGGGAGCGAAGGGAGGAAGGAGGACCAGCCACTGTACAGGGAGAGGAAAACAAGGCACCATTTGTGGGAAAGGGTGCTCCTGAGGATCTGATGGGTGCTTTACGGGAAGAAAGTTTCCATATAGCAAAATGCATCTGTTGGAGTAAACAAACTCAGGTTTTGAATGAGGGACTTCCCGGGGCCTTGAATATCTTCATGGATTGTCACTTGCCAAGAACTGTCTGACTTTGAACTATGGAATCTTATTTTTTAAGGACTTACTGGTTCTTACTGTGCTGGCTTGGCAAAGACAGAGGCTGGGGAATCAAGAAGAACGGGGTCAGGCTTTGCAGCTTCCTTCCTTACAAGAGGCTCAGTAAACAGCGGGAAATTCATCTGCGTTCCACTGTATCCACGCTGACTGAGGACCTTACCTACATCAGAGAGCACCCGGATACAGCTCTCCACGGAGGCCTTCTGGCTCGGCATTAACCAGTTGCAGTGGTAAACTCTGAACACACCTTGCAGGAGTTGCACAAAGACAGGTTGGCGAGTCTGTAAGAAGGGACAAGGTCAAAAAGATTGTGTGAAACTCCAATGACCCAAAACACAAGCTAGTGGGAAGACTCCAGAAGGGCAGGGGCTGGATTCCAGAAACTGTTTGTAACGGTGTAGATATTAACTAGCCCCTAGAGAGCCACGTCCTAAAAGGTGGTACCCCGGGAATGAGGTGGGACCGAGAAAGAGGTCCTTCAGACATCGAAAGAATGTCTTGGTAGCGATTGTTGGACCTTGACCTCCTCTTTGCTCTTTTTTGCTTTTCTGATGGATAGGTCTGGCCCACAGATGCTCGTGCCCAAAGCACAGGACCTGATAGTGAACAGAAAGCTTCTCAAAGCTAATGAGGAAAAAAAAAAATCAATCTTTTTCTCTTTGTAACTTAATTATTTCAGGTTTTTCATTGTAGTGACAGAAATCTAATAAACACAGAACCTAGATAACAAGAAAAATTCAGGATTATTTTAAAGCAACAACATATTATCACCAATATGATGCTACTTATTTTCACGCATTTTAAAAGTGATATTATCTAATTAATTCTGATCACAAGAATCAGTAGTGGACTCAAACTCCCAAAAGCAGTAACCTTGTCCAGCTACAAACTAGCTGAATTACTCGAAGGCAGTGATTTCTCCATGGTGTTAGCTTTATCCAGTATATAAAGTTGATCATAGCAAATTGCCCCAAACTTTCCTCCAAGCACTATGTCCTAAGAGCAGAATCCAGACTAGCCTTAGACTCATGATTCTTCTGCCCCAGCCTCCTGCTGGCTGCACTATAGGCACATGTCACCAAGCTCAGCCAGAATTTTTACGTTTAAAACATCTTTTACATTTCTTTATTTTTTAATTATGCATGCATGCATGCCATGGGAAGTCAGTTCCGTCCAGCATTTGGACTCTAAGGATCACCCTTGGGTTACTAGGCATGATGGCAAGTGTCTTTCCTTACTCAGCCATCTCACTGGCCCAACAAGCTGTAATGTTAATTCACAAAAACGAAATGCTAAGTGGATGTTAGCCAGAATCTACTCCCTTTCTTACTCATGGCAGTGTCTTTACCAGCTGAGATGGGCGGTGTCTATAGGTATTCATTTAACTCTGGGTACAAGTGAGCTACCTTCCATGAGAAGACCTCTCTGTGAGGGTCTAAGTGTGTAATCCTTTTAAAGTGAGAGAACGCACACATCTACTGAGTTAGATGCCGACTTTCCGAACGCTTTTTAAGACGGCGATTTTATCTCTCTCCAGATGATCCCTCTGGCTCTACCAGGCAAAGGTAATTGTCAGTGATGAGCTAGACCAGTCATCTGTTCGAGACAGATGGGCCACTCAGCTTCACTAAAAACCAGGGGATGCAGTGGAGAAAAGTAGTGGAAACTCTAAAGGAACTTCTGTGATGAAAGAAAAGGAACCGCTCTGGAGGGAAAGCGTCCATTTTAAGAAAATGAAACAGAGTTAATAGAAAATTAAGTTTCCTCTGTAAATGTGGTTCACGTGTCTTCCTTTTAGTATGTATGAGAATACAAGCCAGCATGTCAGGCCTGATCTCATGTAGGCCTGGATGACAATTATGTGACATGGAAGCTACCTTTGTGTTACAATGAAACACAATGGCTAGGGGAGGATAAAATTACCCAAGAGCACTAAGGGGGGGGGGGAGGGCGCTGAGTCAGCCGGTTCCTTCCAGTTCACCTGGGACTGAAATCTTCAGGAAGCGCATCCTGTCCTGCACTCCCACCATCCAGCACGAAGCTACATTACTCACTGAGGTCAAGGATGCAGGAAGCCAGAGGAATTGGCAGAGAAAGCTAGAATTAGCTAAGTTTGGTGGCTTTTTCTTAGCTCCTGAGTTTACACAGGGGCCCAATCAAGACAAGCCGGAGGCCCCGAGTGCTTCTTCCTGGCCAGGCCCTGTGCAAAGTGCTTTACAAATGTCTCGTCTAGCCTCAGTGTAACTCTGTGAAGAAGGAGGCATTATTGTAAATGCTGAACTTGGGATGAGAACCTTAAAGTCTAACTCATGGAGAAGTGTTCCTCCATTGTTCAGCTCACCTGAACAAGTGTTTATGCACCATCTACTTGTTCCTGTCTGATACCTGGGGATAGAAAAGATGACCTAACGGGTCACCAGTAGCTGTTTCCTAATTGCTAAATGCAACAGGCAACCTGGTGACATCAGCTCATTTAATGTCTTAGTCAAAATGACAGACAGGGCTACTGTTTGATTGGATGGGTGATCAAGAGCAACACAGGGATCGTGACAGTTGTAGGATTTATCCACAAGGGGGTGCTATCTGAAAGTGGTGGAAGCTTGGATAGGCCAGGGAGGCATTGTGGAAGGATAGTGGGATAGTGGTTCCTCTCTGCTCCTTTCTCCTTCTTTCCTTTCCTTCTTCTCTCTGCCCACCTCTCTCTCGCTGCCTCCAGTTCAGTTTTGCAGCTACACGCAATCCCATTTCCCATCACCAGGACAGAGCTGAAGCAAGCGCCTCACTGTAACGTGAAACCGATTTAGTTATCCAGCACCGACTTCCTAAGCCTCCCCTTTCCCAGGTCCAGGGGTCCTACTTGGTTCTGAATGCTGCCCTTCCTGCATCTTCCCCTAGCCTCTTTCATCTCCTCCTTTGAACCATTCACGTTCTCCCCAGGCCCGCTGAAATCCCTTCCTCACTATGGCAAAGACTTAAGTCTCTTTTTAATCTTTGGTCATCACCAATCTTCTGACTCTCAGAAACTCAAGTGCTCACTCAAAAAATTGCTAAGCACCAGTCAACAAGGGACCCAGCAATGTCTGGGGGACAACAGTATGTGGACTGGTACCAGCGTCGTGTTTGAACCACTCTACTGCAGCTCTCCTCACAGGAGCACGGGACATTGATATCATAGCCCTCGTGGGCATCTAAGAAAAGAAGTTCTGAGCCAGGGGTGCTAGCACCCTTGACAAGGTGAAGCAGGAGGCGCGGGAATTCAAGGCCAGCCTTGGCGACAGAGTGAGTCTGAAGCCACTGCAGGCTACATAAGACTGTATTTCAAAGTAGAAAGAAGAATGGGAAGAGAAGACATGGGAAGCGGGAGGGCATTGGAAATTCAGTGACCTCTCCGTCTTAAAAGAGCTCATATGGGACAGAATGGAGATTTGAATACAATCTGTTTTGCTCTAAAGTCTCCAAAATTCTCCTCTTCCTCCTTGGATTCGACATTTCCAAGCTGACTCTTGGACATTTCGCTGGCAGCTCAAGAGCGCAATCTCTAATGCCAAGTTCATCATTTTTGTCCCTGGCATATGTGGAGGGAGGGAGAAGGCATGGAGATCTAGCTGGGAAGAAGACATGCCTTTCAAAAGAGAAGGATGGGGGCTATGGGACCAGCACAGGGAACGTTCACCAGCGAGGAACGGCTCTACGAATGTGGAGCAACGTGGGTGATTGACATTCCATACTACAAGGGAAGCAGATCTGGCCTCACTACCCATTCAGCTTTCCTGCTTGGCCCTTAGTGTTGCAGTACAAACACATTGGCCTGGCTGCTAATGGGCTCCTGCTCCACTTCTCAAGTATGTGCAGACATTCAAAGGTGACATGCACCTATATTCCTCCGTGACTCAACTGCTGGTGTTGAGTTATTTCTACACTAAGTTTCTCAACAGTGCTTAGGAATATACCGTACTGAAAAGCTCCTCCTTAGCTTTAGGGTTAGACAGCACAGGGCTGAGATCATGGCGACGCCACTTGGCATGCGAGAGCATGGCTGGGGATGGGAGCTGAAGCATCGGGGCTGAGTTTACTTCAAGGCAAAATTCCATCTACACTACAGCCTGTGGTAAGCGCCCATGAATTCTTTGTAAAATTGTTTTTATTATTTGTAATTATGTTTAAGCATATGTACGGGGGCTCCATGCAGCCTAGAGCCAGAGTTACAGTGTGTTGGGGCCACCTGATGGGGGCTGGGAATCAGACTTGGGTCCCCTGGACGAGCAGTGCAAGCTCTTAAGTGCGGAGCCATTTCTCCAGACCTAAAATAATTCGTTTCTACTTACCGAATACGGAAATCCATTATACAAATTTGACTAGGAATCATTCTTCTCTTGGATAATTTACATTACTTTTTAATTTATTTTTATTGGGAGATTTACATTTTATAACATGTCTCTCACTCACCCACCCTGGTCCAACTGTCAGTCCATGGCAAGGACAATGGTGACTTTCTGGCTATCAGAAATTGAGTGCTGCTTTCGCTCTGCAGCCTGGACAACAGGCCTGTGGTCACTGCTGTAGTGACCAGTTCAGATGTGGGTTGTAAAAAGAAAAGTGCTGCTTCTGATTGAAATAGCAAAGATGTCCCCTGAATCTACAGAGTTCAGGCTTTGACAAGGTGAGTGGCAGAAGCTCTGGCAAGACTGCACAGTTGGGAAGGGCTTCAGAGAATCCCACATGAACTGCGCTGCAGAGTGGGTGGTAACTGCGCTGCAGAGTGGGTGGTAGCATCCCTTGTTATCTCCTACACCACCTCTCACCTCAGACACCAGGCACTTCTGGGGAATCCAAGGAGTACCATTCTCAGTTAGAAGAGAGTTCTCGGTATTTGGAGATTACCAAAGAGAAGTTGGAATTTTAGGACAAACCTCTATGTTTTCAGGTACAGTCAGTCTTGTGTATCCTTAGGTTCTCTGTCTGCAGAACTAATCAAGAACTGGACATATCTGAAAAATGACCAGGTCTGTATGGAATTCACGTATATATTTTTTTTTTTTGTCTCAGCCCCTGAACAATATTGTAGACCTACGACTCACGCAGCAGCTGCATGGTATAGCTCACTATAAGTCCTCTGGAGATGACTTAAAAGTCTATCGGAGCAGTGGGAAGGTTTTATGCAAATTCTAGTAAATTCTATACAATCACCTCACCATTTAGTACTCAGGACTTGAGCACCCCTGGGTTTAGGTCTGTGAGGACAGGGGAGGTCCCAGAATCAATGCCTATAGCTATCATGGTCAACCGTACTTCTGCACCCAAGCGTCCCTGACAAAGCGACCTTCCATTCTGACTTTGCAGAGTGGCTCATTTATAGCAGCTACTCCACACTGAAGGCCTGGATTGCAGATGCACAGAGGAAAGCCCCACCACAGAGGCACTTCTCACCTGCAGAGTGGTACTCTGGTCTGAGAAGGGAGAGCTGAAGAAGGTCGTGACGATGCTCATCACGATTTCAGTGACGTACTTCTCCAGTATCGAGTCTGCGTGTTTCCTGTCGCTTGTGTTGTTACAGGCCTGGAAAACAGTTGGATGCTGGAAATGAGACACCCAAACCTACTCCAGAATCCTGAGAAATACACTGCCTCCCCCCCCACTGATCATCAATCGCAGGACAGAGGTAAGGATTTATAGGTCAGAATTTATCCAAGAAAGAAGTAATTAGAGCAAATAAATAAGCAAACAAATTCTGCACTGTGGATAGAGAAGAAGACTTAGCTTGAGTAGCATGACATAACACAGATGTATAAAATTGGTAAGGCTGACATGTCTATCCATCCAACTTCCTGCCTGTACCCACAAGTCGGGAGCCTTGAAGAACAGCAAATGAGACTGGAAGTAGAGTAGCCAATTTCCCTTAAAGGCAAACTGCCCCCAGATAAGTTATCTGTCTACTCTCTCACCCACATAATGAGAAGAGTGAATGCACCATAAGACCCTATGCTCTTTATTCATATGAGATTTTACTGAGTTTGCAATAGGAGGCCATAATGTGTAATAGCTGAGCTCACTGGTTTGGAATGAGAAAACGCCTTGGATTTTACCTATCCGCTACTTTAATTTTTCTGCTTAGAACAACAGCAGCCCTTTATAAAGTTAGAGAATAAATTTGAAAATAAATTAATTAGTTCTATACCTTGAGTTATAAGAATCACTTATAATACAAGGTAAAAAAAAGGAATTATTAAACACACACACACACACACACACACACACACACACACACACACACGCCTCACCCTGCAGATGTCCACGAGGAAATTCTCAAACAATTTCCACATGTGATTGCTTGTGTAAATCTCCTTCATTTCCACCTCAGTGTCTACATAGCAGTGATTCAGGAAGTTAATGTAAGCGATTTTAACCTGCAGGTGGGAGAAAGCTTTTATGAAAATCCAGTCTGTACCTGAGGAGTCCACGAGCTCCATCCCCCACAGTGAGACTCAGTACGCAGTGATGTGGGAGTATCATATATCAATCTGTTGATTTCATTGGTTAATTAATAAAGAAACTGCTTGGCCTGATAGGTTAGAACATAGGTGGGTGGAGTAGGCAGAACAGAATGCTGGGAGGAAGTGAGGCAGATGCCATGCCTCTCCTTTCCAGGGCAGATGCAATGAAGCCACCAGGTCAGACATGCTGAATCTTTCCCGGTAAGACTGGTGCTATACAGATTACTAAATATGGGTTAGGCAAGATGTGAGAATTAGCCATGAAGAGGCTAGAACTGATGGGCCAAGAAGTGTTTATATGAATACAGTTTGTGTGGTGTTATTTCGGGTATAAAGCTAGCCAGTGGCCGGGAGCTGGGAGGCGGGAAGCAGCCCGCAGCTCCTTCAACAACGCAGCATCACTTCACGTCCCTTGCTGGCTTTTGTTTCTGTGGCCTTTTGATTTTCCAAATTCATAATTATAAAATTCAAAACCATAAGGATTTAGAAAGAGAATGTTTTTATGGTCTGGAGATATAATTTGGTGAAAAAAACGCTGACCAAATGAGAGGTTCAACCTCGACTGTGCTGTTCTTGTTTGTGAAGGCACAGTTAAGTATCGCACAGCTCAGGCTGGGAGATGGTAATACATGACCTATGTCTGCACACACATGAATGTAAGTGTCTGCAGCAGCACCCTTTATAATGGCCATCAAGTGGAAACAGCACAAGACTGTGTCAGTGACAGCTGGAGAAACAAAATGGGGTATTTGGATATAAGGAAGTATCACTTGGCAATAATCAAGTACCAATGCATGTAAAAGTTGCACGAGCTGTAAAAAACTATGCTAAGTGCAATAATCCAGCCAGAGCCAGACATCCTGTGTGATTTCATTTATACCGAATGACCACAAGAGGCAGAGAAAAATAGGTGACTATTTAGGCTGAGGGAACTGGAAAGAAAGGGGAGAGGCTATACAGAAGGAAATGGGGAAAATGTTTTACTTTACTTCTTTGTCTGTCTGAGACAGAGATTTACTGTGTATTCCTGCATGGCCTGCTATTTACCAAGTAGCCCAGGCTAGCCTCACATTCATGGCAATCCTCCTTCCCCCACCTCCTGAGTGCTGGGATAATTGGCATATACCACCATACCTGGCTTTAAAGGTACTCTTTCAGGAAGTAAAATTATACACCATTTTTTTATTTCTAATAATTACCTGTAGTTACCATATTTTGTATCATGGTCATTCATTATTTCTGTACTAAGAGTTTTTGCTTGAAAGAATTAACCTAAAGGTGAAGGGTGTCTCAACCCATTGTTAGTCTCGGGGCACATCCTCTCTGAGCTGAATTTGTCCCACAGCCCTGAGGCTTTTATCCCATTCTCTAGGAGGAAGCAGAGACTCATTTGTTTCCTGTTCTTTTCACACAAGAATCAATATTCAGGAAAACACCAGTGGTGTGAAAATTTTTTGTACCATGAGCTATATAGGCTGTTAAACCCAAGGGCTCACCAGGCCAGCCACCATGTCTCCATCCAGCTATGGCCCCATGTACGGCACAGAGCCCGGGAGAAGGGTGCCCTTAGGGCCAAGCTGCTCACCTCGGGGATGCAGTCTTCATGAGTGACCACACGAACGATGTCATCAAGCGGGAGCAAGGAGTTGCACTTGATCTCTGTGTACACATTCTTGCCCTCTGTGCACACGGCCAAGAGCTCCACCAGATGGATGTGGTACATGAGAGGGCTGTTCTCATCCATCCGGTCACGCTCGGACCGCATCATCTGGATCAGAGTCTGGAAAGAGGCTCTGTCGTTGTAGAACACCAAGACATCCTCTCCAGAATTGACAAGCTACACAGGGAAAAGGGCTCATTGGTGTTCCAAGCTTTCAGGAGTGAGGTAGCCTTACAAAATTCTATGTGTAGAGTAAGGCAGACTTACTTTCCCAAGCAAGCCGCGTCTGTACCAATAAGCTCATCTACGCCCCACTTGTTTCTAGATGGACCAAACAGCATTTCTTAACAGCATCATGTGAGTCCAAAGACACAGAGTTATCAGGGTGATCATATAAATCTACTAGGGGAGACCAGACTGTACACCAAAACACTCCATGGAACAGACTGCTAGCCTGCACTCTCGGGTTACTGTTTTCGTAGTTTAAACATTTCCATCTTTTAGTATAGTTTACAAGGCATCCGGATGCGAATCCATCCCATTTCTCATTTCTTTGATCATAAACTATTCACTTCTTAGATGTGTTCCTTTCACCCTCAAGTCATTCTAGCTAAGTATGGTGATGCATGGCAATTTGTCTTCCAGAGTGTATCTTCTAATAAATCTATGCTAATTTAATATACATCCATTTTATCACTATATGAAGTACAAAAGCTTTAAAAAAGGCTGGAACAGGCCGGGCGGTGGTGGCGCACGCCTTTAATCCCAGCACTCGGGAGGCAGAGGCAGGCGGATCTCTGTGAGTTTGAGACCACCCTGGTCTACAAGAGCTAGTTCCAGGACAGGCTCCAAAGCCACAGAGAAACCCTGTATCGAAAAACAAAACAAAACAAAACAAAAAAAAAAAAAAAAGGCTGGAACAGAAGCCAAAATAAACTCAGTCAATTCTATTCACTCTCTGCCAACATATCTTGAACCCAGTAGGTGCAGGATTTTATTTTTATTTTTTTGGAACTACTAGGGACTGAGCCAAGGACCTCATGCATGCCATGGTCAAGCACTCAACCACTCTTCCCTTGATAGTATACCTGCTCACTACCAACCAACTGTAATGAGCTCTAATCAAGGGTATAGATCCCAGGACGGATCCTTTTGCTAGGTTACTTAACTTTGTTGTACCTCAGTTTCTTCTCTAAGTAAAAAGAGAGACAAAATATGACCTATGCCTCAGAGTTTTGCTGTACAGAATAAATAAATCATAACACAAAAATATCTTAGAACAATATGCAGACTATTGTAGACTTCAAGGAAATGTTAGCTATTACTGTTATTATTACCTCTTTTAATCTACAAAGTGGATTAAATGAAAACGCTCACTTAACAGAAATGAGAAGTCTTGGGATATCAAGACATGAGAGCCAGTACATGCAAGCCAGTAAACAACGCAGCAGACATTTGTACCCTAGGCTGAGTCAACTCTACTGCCCCTGGAGCTATAGGTGTAGACAGTACAATAAATCCAAACACGGGGTGAGTTTACTCAAATCCCATGGGAGCTATCACCATGTTTGCAGGGTGGACCTTCCTAATCAAAGCCAATATTCATCACAACTTCCGCAAAGAACCAAATGAAACTCTGCTTCCATCCTGCAGACCAGATGCTCCTTGTGAAATATTAAGTCAAAATTGTTCAAGCTAATTAATTGGGTGAGTAATTAAATAAAAAAGTCATAATTCCTGGAGAGGAAGCTGTTCTGGCTTACTGCTCACGCTCACATTTAATCTCCACATAGATTGGTCTAGCATTCATCTTCCTTTTTTCTGTCTGAAGAGTCCAAGCCAAATCGCCTTACAAGTAATAGATTTACTGCTACCAAGAATCAATCAGACTCTTGCCTAAGTTACAAAATGTGAAACTACGCACATGTACAAGTACACCCTTCCCTTCCATATGGCTCCTCAAGAGGGTGCCAAATCACACAGCTAGGACTAACTTAGCTTTCTACAGAACACCAGATGGAGGTAGATGGAAATACGTGGTTGTCACCTCAGCCATGACCATGTCTTGGCACTTTTTAATGAATTTCCCTTCTGCCTTGACAATTGTCTGGAGAAACTTGATGTACTGGACATTTCGACCGTGGGTCTCTATGCAGTGGACGAAGTGCTGGACCACTCTCTCGTTGATCTCACTGCACAACTGGAAGTTGTTCATGAAGATGTGCTGCATGGTCACTGCCTCCAGGATCTGGGAACAGATGAGGATTGTGCACAAGGATGGGGTCAGAAAGAGCCCAGAACAGGTTAAAACATGAGCTAACCAAGGCTACTAAAACCCAGAAGCACTTGTCCATGAGAGCACGCTTCTCAGTCTTGTTTCACGCTATTCCGTTTGCTAGCAAACACCATGTTTTTACAAGATACTGTTAAACGGCTTCTGAAAAGATGCTGTGTGCATTTTACAGTACAGTCCAGTTCTATATTTATGTGTATAAATGCTTTGTCTGTATGGATGCATGTACACTTCGTGTGTGCCTGGTGAATGCCGAAGTCAGAAGAGGGTGTGCTCTAGGAACTTTGCTTTGCACCTTTTATCCAGAGTTACTCATAGTTTCTAAGTTTTATGACTGATATAAAGTAGATGCTTCTATCGCCACCCTTTTTAACATAACAAAGAGCGTACATAACCCTATTACCCAGAAATCCTTTAACAGAGAGCTCCAGTTGTTCTAAGTATGTGTATTTGTATATACAATGATATATTTTGCCGTGTTATTTACAAACCCAAGAACTAGACAGTGACTAACTATTCACTAAAAAGGAAGTGAACTTTAACTTACAGCCATTTTATCGAATGCCAGTGAGCCATGGAAGACAGTGAGAAAAATACTCATCTATGGTTTACAAAGGCATCAGTGATGTGTCGAACAGAAAAAAATGCAGTATGAAAGATAGTGCATGAAGTATGAAGGCATCTTAAACAAAATGTGCTATATTCATTTACTGTATCTAGGAATATGTACTTAACAGACAAGCTATATATAAATGTTCTGTGGGCATATTACATATTTAGCTAAGTACTAAGACGTCTCACTTTTGTATTGGTAATCATGACACATTAATATTATTAGGAAAAGATAGAAATACACCTTTTTTGCCCTTACTGCTTTCCTCCTTTATACCCATGGCATCCTAGGCTCACAATATGGAGTACTTATGTCCTGAGAGCTGGCCACAGTGTTCTCCTTTGGAATGAATGCTACATTCTAACAAGTCCCAGAACCCACAATATCTAAGGACAACTGGTTCCCCACAGTCCTCCCAATACAGGGTTGCCCAGAGGCTTCCTAGCTCACCCCTGGGTTGAGAAACAGGTTTATGTGTTTATGCAGCAAGGCTTGATTCTGCTGGTTGCCTGCACAGAAATTCTGCAAGAATTCATGAGCCAGCCTCATTATCTCCTGCATCTTGGTGTCTTCTGCCTGTGTGGGAGGAGAAACAGGAAAAGCATTTATTGTAAGGCTTCTACTCCATGCTATTACTTTCCACCAAGGTGGCATCCAGAGGTGTATGCCCAAGGCACTGTGGGTAGAGTGAGGTGCTTGTATGACCCCCTGAGAAGCATCCAGGAACAGACAGATTTATGTGCCCTGTAACTGAAAACGAATTCTTTCCTACTGGTCACTAGCACTAACACAAAGATTTTGCATAGGAAAAGGCCATGGAGTCAAAGTAACAGAAGGATCCCATTGTCTACTGTTGGCTGAATTTCTGAATCCCTACTCTGAATTCCGACTTTGGAGAACAGGTGCTGACTACAAAGAAGGACCTATTTCACCCCTGTTGCTAAATCCTCAGCTCATCTGCTGACTTTTTAGAGGTCACCCATTGTCAAATATCTGGGAGGAGACGAAAAGTCCTCAGATTATAAATTAGGACAACTGTACCGTTTCATCCCCTTTCTCTGCAACCCTAGACATATCTGTAAATGAAGATTTAGCTTTCCCTTCTGAAAAATGGGACAGTATCTGCCCTGGGCACTCCACATGGTTGGTCATGTAACTCTTCCATAATTCAGACTCTGTAATTTCCCATTACCACCTTTACTGTTATTAAAGAGTTAAATATTGTTACAAAACAGAAAACCTACTGTCATTCTGCCCAGTTCTCAATCACAAACATTTGAGGCAGTGAAAGGAGATTGAGACTCTCCAAAGTGGACGTCACCATTCACATCCTCCTGCCAATGGTCTGCTAATGCATCTTGTATCTATCACATCCTCCTGGAGGCAGGAGACTGGCAGGAAGGATGAAGACCCTCACACTGTCTGTGACATGGACTTCCTAGCTGTGTGACCTAGAACTTCAAGTTACTTCAATGTCCCCATTTTCTCATCTGTAAGTGGAGATAAAAGCAAGTACACACAGTACAGTCACGAGGAGGGTAAAATGAGAAAGTCCACATGGAGTGCTTAGCAGGCACGGAGAAGTACGAGTCAGCTATGGCTTCTGGTTTGAACGGAGGTCAGTAAAATTAAAGAGCAAGGCAGAAAAATTTTCAGATTAGTGAGTCAAGAAGTTAAACCCAAAACACTGCGGGTACTTATATAACTATCTGGAAATGCTGCAGCTATTCTGAGCTGACATGCCAGGCACAAACAGACAGAGGGTTGGAAGTGGTCCATTTTTATAGCTCGTCAACTTCGGCCTAAAAAGTAACCCAACCCTGGGAGAAGACAGGACAAACCCATCAGGAACAAGTGGCACAAGGATCATGAGCAACCAGCTATGGTAATTAAACAGAAGAACAATGGAATGCTCATAACAAGTTTCTGTAGGTGGGAGTGGGTACTATGCCTACCTCTAATTTGGGGGCAAAAGTTTTACATGTAAGACACTAGAGGACTCAGGAGAGAGGGATGCGGCTAGTTGAAACGGGGAACCTTGAAAGTCCTATATGCTTCCATTTCTTCTACTAAAATAAAGAATCTGTTAAGCTCAAGGCAGCGAAGAGCTTCTGGGGTTTAAAGAGTATTTTCACAAGGTGGCAGGCTTGGAAGACATTGTGTGACAAGATGTTACTTGCTGGGAATCTCTAGCATTCTCACAAACTGGGATGTCTGTGCTCTATGAATGGCTATCACTAAAGTCAAGGACCAAGCTATGGCCATCCAATCATCTTCCCATACTACACACTGGAAAAGTGTGGAAGACATGCATAGTTGTATTAACTCCAAGTTTAACTCCAAGTTACCAACAAGTCTGATGTCCCAGAAGGATGCATGTTGTGTTTTCCTTGTGGCTGGGAAAATATATAACTCACCTGCTTGATAACTTCTCCCTGACTAGGAAGGTAGCTTCTGTGTATGTCACTATCTAGACTAGCAGACCCAGACTGCACAGGAGAGCAGAACTGGCCCTATTCATACAGCTGTGTCACCCTGAACCTCACTGGCCACAGGACAGTAGGAGCTAAGCAGCACACGGGGCTCAGGAAGGTGTTGGGCAACCTACAGTCTCTCAGCAATAGGTTCACTGCAGGAGATGATGAACCCAATGGGATTCTTTTGGATGATCTAAGTACTCCAGAGTCACACCAAACTTCCCTAGGCCTCAGTTTCATAATATGTCAAGTGGATAAACCACAAAGCCTCACTGCTATTGCAAGGTTTGAATGAATGCTTTCCCAAGAATCTTGCCTGCTTCCATAAATGCTGAGTAGTTAGCTTCCTGCCTGTTCTTACTGGGTTTTGTCAACAAAATCCAGACATAGCTGGAAAGAGGGAATTTCACCTGAGGAATTACTGCCATCAGATTGGTTTGTAGGCAAGTCTGTGGGGACATTTTCTAGATAAATGATTGATGTGGGATAGCCCAGTCCACTGTAGGCAGTGCCATCCTTGGGCAGGGAGTTGTATTAAAAAGCAAGTAGAGCAAGCCATGGCGAACAAGCCAGTAAGCAGCATCCCTTCATAGTCTGGCATCAGTTCCTGCCTCGAGGTTTCTGCCTTGAGTTCTTGCTTTGACTCTCCTCAGTGATGAACTGCAACCTGAGAGTTATAAGATGAAATAAACCCTTTCTTCCCTAAGATGCTTTTGGTCATGGTGTTTAGCAAAGCAATAGACACCAAACTGAGACAGTGGTTTTCTAAAATACAATCTTCTGTAAGCAACAACCAAAAAACAGTGAGGGGAGGAGAACTTGGTCCAAATGCAGACTCAGATGATAGGACAATGCCAAGGACCAGAGCAATCACATCCCATGCTCCTTACTCCTTCAATAACTCATAGAGATTACTTTGTTTTAGTCATGTGACAGACAAACTAATATGCACATACATAACCTCTGGTGTAGACCTAGTGGTCGCCATCTAGCAAGGGTTAGGCATGATAGAAGAATGGAATCTTTGTTTCTTTGTAGAATACCAACATTGGAGGTGTGGGGAAGTCTGTCTCATATAAATTAGCTAGAATCGCTTTATGTCACAAGCTTATTTCGCTGTTCACCTACTATGTCCAATCCTGAAGTGTTTAGAGAGGAGAATCAACCCACCCTGGGAAGCAGTAGCCTGGGTGCAAGGCCCTCTCACCTTCTCATAGGGGATCTGCAGCAGTTCGAGCACCACGGCATGAGCGCCCATGTTCCTCAGCAGCCGCTGCTGCTGCTTCCTGCTCTTCCTCACTGAAGCACTCTCTTGCACACACAGTTTGCTAAGTCGAATCAGAATCTGAGAGGAAGAAGTCAATATGAGAAAACAAACCTAGAACTGTAGTGTGAGGAGAACCCAGAAGGGGAGCCGGTGACAATACATGAACAACTTAGGACGGGGCATTCCTCCAGTATGTCATGTCCCTGGATGATGGCATGAAATCCAGTCAGTGTGAGAAAAGTGTGTCTTTCAGAATAGATAGCATATCTAGGTTTCAACAGCCAGTGAAATGAGTTCATGGGTCACTTAAATAATCTGACCGGACAACAACTGCCAAGACTTAGGAGGGCTTTGCTGAAATAAAAACCACTATATGCAGAGACTTCTAAAGACAAGCATGGATAGAAACTTAGTGACCATATGGATGAACCTTTGATCTGCTTCAAACCTGAAAATTATGTATCACTTTTGAAAAAACAAAACAAAACAAAATAAAACAAAACTTTGTCTACCAAAGGTAAGGGACTGAGAGCATTCAGTTAATTCACAGAGGAGCTGGGATTCAAACTCAGACCTGAGGCTAAAACTCAAGTGTTCACTTAAGGGTGCTGCTACTTTCTCCCTGGTCAAATTTTACCCAAAGAAAAAGAGCTCAAGCAGTGCGCCTTCAACTTGTCTACGCTATAAAGCTCCTTAGAGAACTATCAGGACGAAGCAGGCATGGGGCAGCTCACCTCCTTCACCACTCTGTAGTTGTAGCTGCTGGTGCTTTCATGCTTTTGTGGCTTGTTACTCCCCTCCTAGGGACCAGAAAGAACAAACATGTGGTCGGTGATTCTCATGGTCAACTTTTGGGTAAGCATCACCCTTTATGAAAGTACACACATTCTGTACTGTCTTTCAATACTCAGGTGGCCCAAGACATTCACATATTCTTCAAGCTTTGGAAGAAGATGTCATGGTCACAGGAGGCCATGCCCTACTGCGTCTCTGCGGGAAATGTAGTACTACACCTGACTCAACTAGGCTCTTCTCTATGGTCCAGGGTTACCCAGAAATACATCTGAACTTTGATTTTATAGCTAATTTCCTAGGAGAATAGTGGTTACCCTGGCTATGCAGCAAGCATCTATTGGGAATAAGACCCACCCTATCATCTGTATTTATATTTAAGACTTGGAGAGGATGTTTCCTTGTTTGAAGGTGCAGAAAAGCCACTTGGGAAACACAGCTTGGATTTTGCTTACCTCAGTCTTCTTATGTTCATTTTCACCAGAGGCACCATCCATGGTCTCATCAGGACCCTGGCCTTTGTACACCCACAGCTCCGATTTTTCCACAATGGAACGCAGTTGGTCCAAGTCTTGCTTGATCTGTTTGTAGTTGTCCACATCTTGGCTGGTAACCAGCAGTTGAACCTTAATGAACACAATCCATTAATTACACGAAACTTAAAATGTACATACACACACAATCGTTTTACTACACATTACACCTCTTTTGATACCCAACAGCCATGCTGGCTACGGGAAGTACCTGTTTGAAGGCCTGAAGGACCTCCTGCCTTTGGCTGAAGTGCCGAAAGAGGAGCTGCAGGGCCCCAGACACCAGGGGTGGGTAGTCATGCATTGTTAAGTGGAGCAGAACACGGAGGAAGGTTCTGCCACCATGATCATCCAAGTCCAATGGTGTGTTCTCCTCACTACAGGAACACAGAAAGAGGGAGAATCTGCTAATTGTAAACCGCAGATTCAGGAACATGCATGTGAGCCTTGACAGAGCAAACTGCAATTCAAACACTACTCTGTGCAACGGAACCTCAGAGTTCATCAACTTCTTAACGAGACAACTGTGCATGTGAGACAAGTAAGGGGTTTCAACAATGCATTTTTAAACCAAAGTCCTTATGCTCCTAAGCTAACGGGACTGACGTTAGAGGACTCATGACACCTCAGACAGTGTTCTTCCACTGTACTTCATCTGTGCTCCATAATCTACAGCAGATGTGCGTCTTCCAAGTTTTTATGTTTTGCTCACCATACGTTTTGATGATGGGCAGTGTTAAGTGGCCACACAAGTTCTTAAACCACGACTTTGTTCTACATGTTCATTAGCATCTCCATGTATACTGCCACCAACTGGTTTGATCTCATGATTCCTGCTTCGAAGTATTGGAACGAACCAATAAAAAACTCAGTCTGCTCCAAAGGAGATTCAGCCGACATATTTAACAGTGGTTACTTCAATATCTATGATAATTATTGTGCTACTTACATAAAGAAAATCAATAAACAGACACTGAATTGAATGGAAAATCACTTCACTAACTGTGTTAGCACCTATACTGTGCCTACAGTTGCATGAATGACAAATGGTGAGACCTTCATGGCTGCAGGTTGTAAGTACAGGGAGGACAAGACGTGGCAATATTGTAGTCGCACTGTGTACCTAAAAAGACGTGATGGTTGCACTGCTGCGCAAGATGAGGTAAATGGCTGGAGAGCTGAGCTGTCCGTATGATACTAAGTGTCATCACTGTGAACTGGATATCATATGATACTTAGCGTCATCACTGTCAGCTGGAAAAACTGCAAACAGATGTGCCTCAAATTTCACATTTTCTTACATTAAGCACTGAGGCAGACTGCTAACATTCACAGCTCTATGAACTGGGCCTTTGCACTACGCACATCCTTATGTAGCCCTCTTTATTACTAACACTGGCCTTGGCCAATACATCAGTAAGCACAGTGCGAGCAGACGTGTAATTAGCACTTGTGTACTGTTGGCTTGTCTTCTTGGAACATTTGTTCTGGAAATCAGCCATTGTACTGTTAGAAGCACAAATTGGCCATGTGGAGCAAGGTTGAAACCTCAGCTTTAACATATTCTTTTGAAGGCACCAGAAATGAGTACAAGAAGCAGGGTGTGTTATTCCCAGTTACTATATCACTACAGTTGCATGGCAGACCTAACTGCTCAGGGGAGCCCCAGTCAACCCAGAGAACTGTGAGAAATACTTGGTGTTCAAATTGTTGAGACTTTTGGAGAAGCATGTTATTATCGAACAATAAGTAATAGAACCAAATCTGCTAATTGTAATTGCTTTGCATATAGGGTATTTATTCTTGTAGATATGTGAGTCCATTCTAATAATGATTTATGTTAAAACTAAGGCTTGTGATGATAAGAGGGGCTCACATTAGCAGTAATTAAGGGACAAATTGTGGGGTTTTCTTTTCTTTGTTTATTTTGTTGTTATTGCTGCATAGCTTGTCCAGAGCTCAGGAATCTACTGTAGTACACGTGCACCACCTAAATTCTGTGACTCAGTAGCTTCAAACAGAGCAGTACAAGAACCTGAACCTGCAGGCTAAACAGTGATGTGCCCAAGAAATAACCCCGTGAGACTTATAGAAGGGCTGCGTGCCACATTCTCGAACTACCATGACAGAGTCCATGAAAGCACACTTGCCTTCCTCCAAAGATGCCTTCTGCTTGTTCTTCAATGTGTTCAAAGTCGAGAGCACCTGAAAGGTGAGATGCAACAGGGCCTGAAAACCTGCTTCTCACAGACTGACGCTAATGCACTTCAATAGCGATGCTCACGGGTGGCCTTCGAATCGGCCAGAACCAGGACCTGCAAAGCTAGGGGCCAGGCTAGCCAGACAATCCTCACAACTGTCATTTTTCATTGCTAAAGAAGAGTGATGTTCTCAATCCAAAGAAGGCTTAGGCAGTCTGGGAATCACGTCTACCCACTGGCTCTTAGCCTTTCCCATTATTTTATGGTTGAGCACAACTCCAAAAGTTACTAATGGACAACTGAGTTCCCTGGAAATATTTTTGGGATTCCGTTGGTTTCGGGTTGCTTTACAGGTAATCCCAATACTATAAACCTCAGCTATCCTCAGTTCCTAAAGACATAAGGTCTACCTCCCAGAAGCAATGTTTACTTTTTTCTCTCCCAGTATGCTCTTGATGGAAGAGTCCTTAAAACACAGCAATCCTCAAGAGTAGTCACATTTTACTTTTTCTGGAAGATATTGTTTTGAGCTTCAAGTGCTATTACACCCAGGTCCCACCCTATGGATGAATCCCCAGGCTGGCATCACTAACCTGGAACATTACTTGGCCCTTCTTGGTTGCTGTTTCCGGAGGATGTTTCCGACGACTGGGAATTGCTTTCATCAAACTCCCGCTTAAATATACACAGGAGGCAGGAGATCCTATAATCCAGCCTCACATTCAAAATAAACTAAAGATTCAAGTAGAAATGGAAACACTTGGTTACATTAACATACCATCTTTAACACTTTGCCAAGCCGCTGCATTCTGGCAGGGCCTGGTATCAGCAGCATCAATTACCTTAGGCACTGAGTCAAATATTTGTCTTGGGTTTCAACAGTCATTTTAACAACCACAGACTTCTGAGGGGCACACGAGTCTGCCCATGAGACACCTTAGCTTCCGGTGCAGTCTCTGGCATCCTGAAGATGAGTTAAACACCTGGAATGCTACATCACTCAAGCCTCCATCCTCTCTAAATCAGGACTCTATTTCAGCAAAGATTCAAAGTCAATTCTGGGCCTAACCTAAGAAGTTGGCTGCTTTGAACTAAAAAGAACTGACAGAAATTTTGCTTTAACTTCCAAGAATTTGCTTCATTTGTATTTACAACCACTTTCTGATCATCTCCTCTGATTTAGGTAGAGCTCCTGGGCTTTCATTTTGTTAACTTCCTATATTCCCTATCCCTCTACTGCTGCAGACACGTTCCAAAGGATTATTGCTAAGACCCAGAAGAAAAGTCAGCCAGCTGCACTATTTAAGCATCCTACCGACATCCTTCCTTCCCCTTTCTCCTAGCTTCTGCTTAGTCCTCTGGGTGACCTTACCCAATTTCAGGCTGTCACCAGTACCAGATGGAGACAGATGTTTGACCTGTATCCAAGCTATTAGTCCATGTTCCCAAGTGACCATTGTACATCCTGTTTGGTATCTTTCCAGAACCTCAAATTCAGTATTATACAAAACCAACTATAATCATTACTTCTAGGTGTCACCCTGGATTGATTTAAAGGACACCCAGATGGCTGGCAGGAGGCTGGGAAACCACACAGAAAGGTGGGGAGATGGGCAGTGAGCAACTATTAGTGAGGAAGGAGGGGTTCCTTTTGTTTTTAATATTTTTTCAGTTGTAGGAATACAGCAATTGACACAGCACATGGAAACAATCAAGTTAGGGGAGAAGAGATGAACAATGATAGGAGCAAGCCAGCCCCTTGTGTATGGAGGGAAGAAGTCTAGGCTTGTTCTCGGTGTGAGACTTTTGGCCTCATTACATCCCTAAACTCCCAACAGCTTGTGCTGCTCTCTTTCTGCTCTATGTATATGATTCTTAATGCTCAAAGAAGTGGCTTAGTGGGAAGACTCACATTAGCTCTGCCCATGTCCAGCTCCTGCTGCATCTGTGTCTGATCAAGCCACCTTAAATACAGCAGTCCTCTCTCACAACTCCATCAAAAACCATTATCTCTGCTCCCTGCCTATGGTGTTCTCCAAAACAGCTGATCCTCCTCCTTCTTTAAAATAATTCATTTTTATTAGATATGTATTGGTTTTTCACCCACATGCTTGTCTGTGCAGCACGTGCATGCCTGGTACTCATGGAGGCCTGAAGACAGTCACCAACTTCCTGGAACTGGAGTCACAGATGGCTGTGAGCCACCATAAAGGTGCTGGGAATCAAACCTAGAGCTTCTAGAAAGCATCCAAGTGGCTTTAACCATTGTCATCTCTCCAGATGCCAGCTGGCCTGTCTTTATGTGTAAATAACTAAGCATTGATTTTTTTGATGATATGTGCCTATGCTCCCCGTCCAAATAGAGCTCTTTAGGACCAGAACTTTAATGGGTCTTATTCATTGCCTGCTTCCAAGTGCTAAAAGGGAGATGGAGCTGGTATCAACAAACATTCATGGGCAGGTAGGTAGGTGGATGAAAAGAGCAGAACACTGATGGGGACAAGGAAGAAGAGGAGGAGGAAAAAGGGGGAGGAGGGAGGAAGAGGAAGGCTTTGTAATGCTAATAGAACTTTTGAGAAGCACAGTGAGAGACCAGCAAAGGCTTGGCAGAGAAAAGGAGGCTAGCTGGGATGTAAAGCTAAGGGAAGGAAGCTCTGGGATGGCAGAATAGACAAAAGTCATGATGGAAAGGGGTAGGAGATGACAACCAAGAATTAAAAGGAGTCAATTCTGAAGATGATACAGAGGGATGAGCTAAACAGCTGGCCCCTATCAGAGCAGAGAGGAAATTTTGAGCAAGGACACTATCAGTATCTTGTTCTCTGCACCACACCTGCAGGATTTCAATGATCTTCAGCTTGGTGTCCATGACCATGATGTCCTCCTTCTCTGGCTCTGCCTGCTTCACGTTTCCTTCAGGGGCAGTAGCCATGGGTGTCATGGGCAAAAAGCCTCCTCCACGAAGCACCACTTGGGTCATGAGCTCCCCAACTCCGTGGATAGATCGCATGACATTACTGCCTATAAAGGGCAAAGACAGACAGATCATGGTCATGACATTTTCGGAGACAGCCTGCAGCATCTGGTTAGAAGTATGGCTTTTTTTGAGACAAATTATTTAACACATATCTGTTCTGATACACTCCCTCAACTCATGGAACCCAAGAGGTTAATACGCATTACTAATTTAAGGCTTCTGGGAGCAATGGGAAGAATAGGGGTTTGACATTTCTGATGGGGCGTGTTTGTTTATTAATTACCCCACCAAATTTGACTCAGCACCAATGATGCGTGCTTGTTATTGTGCACAAAATAGGAATATAAGTTAGCAGGGTACAAACACTACTGCTTTTAACAAGAACTGCTTGGTCTTGAATTACCTCACTTCTGAGACTCAGTTTCCTGAGCCTATAAAAAGGGCTCTATGGCAGAATTCAATGCTATAATATATGCAAAACATCATCACACAGGAATTGACAAAGAGGGAAAATCAAGTCAAATACCTTTTTCAAAATCCTAGCTGTAGGAAACCAGCTAAGCATATGATACATGGTGGTTATTCTATGCATATTTTGACCCCAAAATACAGGAAAAATGAACAGATAAGCACGGATTTGCCTATTCACAAAGTGAAAAGAAATACCAAGGTACAAGTATGCACTTTACTCCGTCATATAGGAGTACCATCATCAAGTGTCTCAATAGCATCGAGACCAGACGGTAGGACTTAGGCTTCAGAGGGTTAAACATTCAAAGCACAGGGTCACTTTCAAATTATTCCCTAAGACACATGGAAAGACTCAAGCAGATGCAAAGCAAAGAGAAAATTGCTGAGGATGACTGGAATGGCCAGAAGTGATGGCACTGGAGTCGTGGAACCCTTACGCATTTTATTTCTATTGCTATGCTTCCAATGTTGCGACTGGACAAGACAGGATGTCACATGATGAGGCATGGCATGCGTGATGAGGAGGGCATCTCTTAGTACAGACACTTCAGATACTCACTCTTCAGCTTCTCCTCATCATTGTTACCTTTATTCTCTTCTCCTTTCGCCATCTTGCTAATGGGGAAGATGGTAGTCACATGGACACAGTCTAATATTGCCAAGAGGATCTTGGTTAGTCGGAGAAGGTCAGAAAAGTTGTAGAAACCAAAGTATATGAGATTTCTGGCTAAGTTCACAACCTGGTGCATTTGAAAGAAGAAGAAATGGTGTTCAGTGGTCTTTGTCCTCTGGTTCCACGCGATGCTGATTAGCCTAATCACAACATATCATGCCCTTCTTTATGGATAGAGAAGGCACACATCTAGTTCTCTGTTTCTGATTAAATTGCATTTTGTTTCACAAGAAAGAAAACTAAGAAATGAAAATTTGCAAAACCAGCCGGTGGAGGCGACGCACCTTTAATCCCAGCACTTAGGAGGCAGAGGCAGGCAGATCTCTGTGAGTTCTAGGCCAGCCTGGGCAACAAGAGCTAGTTCCAGGACAAACTCCAAAGCTACAGAGAAACCCTGTCTAGAAAAAAAACCAAATAAATAAATAAATAAATAAATAAAATAAAATAAAATAAAACAAAACCCGACTCATCTGCTTTGCTGACTAGTTCAGAAAAAAAATGGGCCTAATCAATTGGCATCCTGACTTGCCAAGGGCATACCACATCATAACCAGTAAGAACACAGATAATGATGCTGTGGTTCTCTGGAACATAATCCCTAAAGCATGATAGTAGTTTTGGAAGTAGTTTAATGCAAAAGCAACAGGATTTATGTTCCTCAGACAATTTACCTGACTGGCAACTGTTCTATTTTGTTTGGAGTAAATCTGACCCAAATTCCTTTTGTGTTTCAAAACTACAGCACTGTGATACAGTCACTGAGGATTGAGATAGTTTCTCCTTACTCCACAGAAAAATAACCCCTGTTAACAAAACTTCAAAGACCATTTCACCATGCCTTACCTCAAATGTAAGCTTATTTTTCTCCTTATCAGAGAAGGGGAATCTTTGACAAACCACATCTCTTAAATACTCCTCCACAAATTCCATCGTCTGAGCAAACCTCTCCTTAATTTCATCTTTGGATGCCCCACTGCTGTCGTAGCTGAGAGGAGAAGAGAGAGAGAAGGAAGGAGAACGGCAAGCTCTTCCCAGCCAGGTCCTTTCAGGCTTCTCAGCCTCTGAAGACAGCACCCCCCGCCCAGGGCTCAACTTACACTCCTTTCCTTAACACAGATGCTTACATAGATAGCCACGCATCATGTTTACTGTCTGTCTGTCCCCACTATCGCAGAGATAGTTTTCTAGATTCTGCACTAATATTTCTGTCTTGGCACATGGTACACCCTCAGATATTTGCAGAAGGAAAAAGCTAAATAAGAGAAAAACACAGCCCTGGCATCTTACTTTCTCAAGACATTCAACAATATTTGCTAGTTACACAGTTCTATTTAAATGTGAAAGAAAGAAGTTCTTTCTCCTGTGATGTCACTAGGTCACACATGTGCTTTATCTGCTAGTACACAGAACAGTAGTATCACAGGATTTTTAAGTAACATACGATCTCTACAGGGAGCTGGACCCAGGCTTACTCATCAATGGCGATTTCGGAGGGAATTTCTGACCACAGACGGGCATATTTCACAGGGGTCACTTGCTCTTGGGGATCTCGGTCCACATGCATGTGAAGCATTAGGCGGCAAAAGGACGCCCTGAGGTCGTACGGTAGGTTCTCATCAGACATACAGCGCAGAATAAGATCAACATCCAGCTGGCCAGAGATCTCATTGATAGCCAGGTACTGGCGGTCCAGACACATCCTTGCAAAGAGGTTAAGCTGATACCTGAGAAAAATCAACAGAAGGCTCGTGCTTCAGAGATCAGTCAATACAAGGGGAGGCAGAAAGCAGGGTAGTCCAGGTGGCCTCAGATTTCATAGGAGTGACAGATGGCCACCCGAACTTACATATCAACATCCCTAAAAGACTGTTGTATACCCAATTTTAGATTCTATATTAGGGAGATGGAGGAAAAGTTCAAGGTCTGCCAAAGCCAGCAACCCATAGTCACACATCAGTTTAGCTGTGCTAAAACAATCATCTCATCCTGTGATTCCATTTGTAATTTTATCTTATAAAATAAATAGGGAAAAATGACTAGGCCTGAAATGATTATCTTTCTGCCCTCTAAATCTCTCTCTGTTCTCCCCTGTATTTTATACAGACATCAAAGACCATTCAAGAAATGTCAAAGACACTGTTCATATAAGTGTAATTAAAATTTTATAATATCAGGGTTGGAGAGATGGCTCAGTGGTTGAGAACAATGGTTGTTCTTCCAGAGGACCTGGGTTTAATTCCCAACACCCATATGGCAGCTCACAACTGTCTGTAGCTCTAGTTCGAGGTTATCTGGTATCCTCACACAGATATTCATGAAGGCAAAACACCAATGCACACAAAATAAAAATAAATAAATTATTTTTAAAAATCTATAATATCCTTAAGATCTTTTTTAACACGTAAGTTAATACTACTAAAACATAGATTGAATCATCCAGTTTAGGACTGCTTAGTAAAGTTAAAAATATGAGTTCCCACCAACCCATCTCTTCATAGAGAATGGAAACTCATGTGTGAACACAGAATTAAGGATATACCCTTCATATGACATGAAGAACTCAACTGTGGCATATGATGGAATATCAAATGTCAATAAAAGTGACATACTAGCAAATTAGAAGACATACAACAGTCAAAATTAATGAAACCATCTACCTCTATTAACACGGAAATTATACTTTCATATATCTATTAGAAACAGCACTAAGGAAAGCTTTAGAATGGTATTTGCTGTAAGGTATCTTTTACCTAAAATCTGAGGAATAGGAAGTATATACACATGTAACACATTGTAAACACACAAGGAGGAGCTGAAGCGATGAGACAATCGTTCAAAGCACTTGTTCCTGCAGAGGACCTAGGTTCAGTGTCCAGCACATACATCCAACCATCCAAAGGCTCACTTCCCAGAAATCCAGCGCCCTTTTCAGACCACCACAAGCATAAGCACATATGTGGTGATGCACATACATACATGCAGGCAATATGTGTACACATAAAATACTTTAAAAATTAACAAAGAATTTTTTTAAAAAGACCATCATATATATATATATATAGACTAGAATAGAGAACAGACTAGAATATAGGCGTAAGAAAAGGCATGCTACTGCAAAGTTTTGTTTATTTTATTAGGAAATACTAGAAATACTAATTTTTGTTCCCTTTTCTTTTAGAAGTATCTAGTAGGTAATGTTTCTTCTTTTTCTTTCTTTTTCCTTTGCTTCAGGTGGCATGGCTATATGGCCTTGGGTCTGGGACCAGGACTAGGGACTGAGGTGACTAGCAAAATTGGACATTGGTGACATACAAAGGGCACAGGCAAGTAGATAAACATTCCAGGAAAGACAGCAGCTCGAGGGAGTTATGAGAACTGGAGGGTGACAGCCAGAATGTATCTGTGGCGTTAGGCAGGAACAGACAGCACGTGCTGAGCATCAATGCCTTGGAAATGCACCATACCAAGGTGCTGAGCATCCATGCCTCGGAAATGCACCATACCAAGGTGCTGAGTAAAAGAGTTACTCAGATTTGGGGATTCTTGCATAAACTTTATCACTGTTGTTTTGCAAATCTGAAAATCTAAAATACTGCAAAATCTGAATCTTTTAAAGCATCCTGCTTAAGGTTCCAAGAGTTCTGTATTGCAATTTCTGAAATTTTAGGTTAGGGATACATGACTTGTATTAGTGCAAATCCCTGGTTTTTTATCATGTCCTTGATACATGCACACAGATAACTAGACTATGAAAATACAGCTGTGCGCATACACAAGGGGAGACATTTTCTGTAAATGTTCTAGAGGACTGGCACTATTATTCCTAGTTTGAAGAAGAGGGCTTTGGAACATAAGTCAAACTTAGCTAAAGTAACAAGGCTAGTTACGAAAAGAGAGCAAGACCTGGACAGATGCAGCCTGATCCTGCAGTTTGCTTGCTGCTTACTGCAGTATAGACAGGCTATGCTGTATGGGCCAAGTGTAACAGAGGCGGAAGCAAGCTCTTGTTCTTCCTATGACCAGGACACACAACCAGATAACGATGGACTATGAGTCTATAGTACCTTCCACTCAATCCTCATCAACACATATCTGTCTTTCGGTTGGACAATCTTACTGTAGGCCATCACACCATTCCCCAGAACAGTGGTTCTCAACCTTCCCAAAGCTGTTTGGGACCTTTAATATAGCTCCCTATGCTGTGGTGACCCCCAACCAGAACATTTTTTCTTTGCTACTTCATAACTGTAGTTTTGCTACTGCTATGAATCATAATGTAAAGATCTGTGTGTTCTGATGGTCTTCGGTGACCCCTGTGAAGGGATTGTTCAACCCCTGCAGGTTGAGAACCACTGCTTTAGAGTGAGAAACAGAAAACCATATGCTCCCAAGTACCACCACTGTGGGGCCCTTCGGCCCATGTCCAGCATGCCTCCCACTCACCTGTAGTAGCTGAGGATGTCCCGGTCTTCCTTCTGTCCCTCTTTAGCATCTTGCGCCAATTCCCTAACACTCTTACTTCGGATCTCTTTGTTGCTGTCCCTCCAGAACAGCCAAACCTCTTCCTCATCCTCTCCAGCTTCCAGAGCATTCTCTCCAGTGGCCACGCCTTCAAACTCAAAACGAGAAAGAACCAACCTGTGAGAAAAGGAGACAGAGTTCAGTTTTTATGAAATCCTTTGAAGTCTTGCTTTGCTTCTAGCCTAGAAATACACAGAAAACTACTTTGTTCTTTATTCTTCCCAGAGGCAGAGCAGCAAAGAATCTGTGTGGTCCTCATGTGCTTTAAACTGGGAATTCTTAACTAGGACAATTTTCCTCCCAGTACACACCTGGTTACATTTTTGGTTGCCAAAATGGCAAAGGATGTACTGCTAGCATTGAGCAGCCACAATCCAGGGACACTTTTGCTAAACATCCTATAGTGATAGGACATTAGCCACCACAAAGTCACCAAGCCCCAAATGTCACAATGCCAAGGTTGAGGCACCTTGCAGTAACACAAGTTCTTTAACTTTTACAACTAAAAAAAAATTTGCATCACGCTCTTACACCTTAACTCTATTTAATACTGTCCATCTATAGTGCTACAGTATAATCACCAGGAAAAATGCTCCTTTGCTAAAAGTGAATTACTACTATTACCAAAGCAGTAATAATGGTAATTATTACTATTATCAACAATAATTGTTATCACTACTTTACTGAGGACCAAAAAGCACTGTTTAAACATTTTTATTACATTTTTATTTGTTATGTGCTACAGTGGACATGCAGAGGCCGGGGGACAATTTTCTGGAATCATTTCTCTCCTATCACCACGTGGTTTCAGGGGATTGAACTCAGGTTGTTGGGTTTAGTAACAGGTGCCTACACTCTCTGAGCCATCTCACCAGTCCAACAAACTTTTGAGCAATGATAATTTAAAACTTTTACCAACACTAATTAATATTAACAATGATTATTTGTTACATTCTTCATGTTTTTATGAATGAACTTCAAGGTTCTTCAACTCTTTAAGCTGTGTGTCAAATGCTCCCTGGTGGGTTTACACAATATTACAATATACAGAGTAAGTGACATAGTATATTTTAAAGTATCCTTCTGCACAGAAGATCACACCAAAAGCAAGCTAAACACAAGCTCAACTGTTTTTCAAAAAAAAAAAAGGCCTGTGAAACAAAGATGAAATTCTACCAACCGTCATTAGACTAACTCTGTAAAGATGAAGGGCTAGGTTTATTCCCCATGAGCATACACATCCATTTAAGATTTAACCTTATCTTTTCGTGCCTGTCCCTAGATGGTACTCACTTGGTCTCAATCAGGATGTCAGCATTGGTGGGATTCAGCACAGCTTTACAAATGAGCTCCTGGGTCACAGGAATCGACTTGTTCATGGACACGCAGAGGTCAGAGAGGTAATCCAAGAACCTAATGAAGAGGAAAGAAAGCAGGATGTTTAAGATGTTGAACACAGAACAAGCAGAGGGAGCCTGATTCTTCCTCACACAGAAGAGTCCTACATTCCCTTGTCAAGAGAAGTCAGGAAATTCGGGATCAACTTATAATTAGTGATCCTAGAGAAGCTAAATAAGAAGAACCCAAAGAAAAACATATAGGCATCCTCCTGAATATTAACCTTCATCAGTCGATGAAAGGAGACAGAGACAGAGACCCACATTGGAGCACCGGACAGAAATTCAAGGTCCAAATCAGGAGCAGAAGGAGAGAGAGCACGAGCAAGCAACTCAGGACCGTGAGGGGTGCACCCACACACTGAGACAATGGGGATGTTCTATCGGGAACTCACCAAGGCCAGCTGGCCTGGGTCTGAAAAAGCCTGAGATAAAACCGGACTCGCTGAACATAGCGGACAATGAGGACTACTGAGAACTCAAGAACAATGGCAATGGGTTTTTGATCCTACTGCACGTACTGGCTTTGTGGGAGCCTAGGCAGTTTGGATGCTCACCTTACTAGACCTGGATGGAGGTGGGTGGTCCTTGGACTTCCCACAGGGCAGGGAACCCTGATTGCTCTTTGGGCTGACGAGGGAGGGGGACTTGATTGGGGGAGGGGGAGGGAAATGAGAGGCGGTGGCGGGGAAGAGACAGAAATCTTTAATAAATAAATAAATTAAAAAAAAATAGCACGTCCTTGCCACTACTCATCAAAGGGTCACTGGAAACTGGCTGTCAGTCCCCAGGGCAGCAAGCCTCGAACATAATCCAAGGGCAGTGACAGTCCCATATCTTAGATGCTGCGCAGATACCTCCTCCTCTCTGGCGCCTCACCTGGGCTCCCTGTTCTTTCGCACCAGGCTGACGAACGTGTCAATCTCTGCTGCAGTGATGTGCTTTTCCAGGAGTTTCCGGTTATTGTGGAGCAGGGCGGTGATGGTGTCTTCAGCCAACACATCATAGCCAATCTGCTTCTGCATGAAGCCAAACTGCTTGGCTATGTACTCCTTTGAGGGAAAGAAACACAAGTCAACAGGAGAGATAAAGACGGTGTGATTAAATTAAACAGAAAAACTAGCAGCGGTGCATGAGGACTGCAGTTCAACAGGCAAACGACCTTGGGCATCTTTCTTCAACCTTCTACCCCAGAGCAATGATGGCACAGCCCTGCATAGCCTTTACTAAACCTATCACACAATGTCAGCAAGGAAAAGAAGAATCTTATCATGTACAGGTGGATATTTTCAATGTACAACATCAATTTTTGTCTACTGACTCATTCTTAAAATAGGGTTGGAAGCCTAAGACCTGGATATAGGACATTTTCTTAATTAGTGATTGATGTGGGAGGGCCCAAGTCATTGTCAGCAGTGCCACCCCTGGGTTCTATAAGTTGGTGGTCCTGGGTTCTATAAGAAAGTGGACTTGGTAAGCCACGAAGAGCAAGTCAGGAGAAAGCACCCCTTCCATGGCCTCTGCATCCTCTCCTGCCTCTAGATTCCTGTCCTCACTGCTTTTGATGATGGAACTGTGAGTGAAATAAACCCTCCCCTGCCCCAACAAAAACAGGGTTGGAAGCAGTTACACAACTCTGAATATATTACTAATTCAGGACAGCTTAACCTTCCCCATTCCCCTTGAGCTGCTGAATACTGATAATCCCTATCTGGACATTTGGAATGTCAGCCCATGGCAGTTTTCTTTTTCTTGAGTTAAAAAAAAATCATTTTTTAAACTTTCTTTTTTATTTGTCTGAGTATTTTGTGATTGTGTATGCTAAGTTCTCCACACATGTACAGTGCCCACAGATGCCAAAGGAAGGCATCAGATGCCTAGAGCTAGAAGTATAGGTCATTGTAAGCTGCCGTATGCGTGTTAGGGACTGAACTAAGTCCTATGCAAAAGGGTACAAAGCTGTTAACCACTGAGTCATTTCCTGACTTGATTTTTAAAGTCGGTAGGTTTGTGGTATATTTTAACCTTAGTGCTTGAGAGGCAGATTTCTGTGAGTTTGAGCCCAGTCTGGTCTACATGGAGAGTTCCAGGCAAACCAAAACTACACTGTGAGACCCTGCCCCCCCCCAAAAAAAAACAAAGAAAGAAAAGAAAAGAGAAAAATAACACCAATAGGTATAAGAGAGTCAGGAATATCTAGCATAATCAATTATATCCATAAATGCATGGATCCATCTTGGCTTTGCGAATCAAACATCATATTTTACAGAGATATCTGCAGAACCAAGGAAACCCTTTCTGAGAGCTCTTAGTTTCTATTTAAAGATATTTCCCTGGTAGAATGCTTACTCTCCTCCCTCCCCACACCTCCCACTTCCAAACACAGATACACGGGGATGGAAACCCCCTCCCCCCACACACACACATACACACACAACTTTCTAAGATAGTTCTGTCCACGAAAGACTGTATGCTTGCTTAAGATTGAAGTAGTTCTTCAATCTGGAAGTAAATTGGTCCCCTAAGTCCTAAAGCCAGCAGCCACTCAGGTTTTTTTACAGCAGACACAGGTCACATGCAGTCTATCCTTAAGGATGCATGGTTGACTTCAGAAGTACAGCTCTGCCACCTGCCACATGATCCATAAACTACTAATATCCAATCCAGCAGCAATAGCAGCAAGAAGGACTGGTTTGTGTACAAGTGTTATGTCCAGACACACACTACAACCCTGATATCCCTTCACCTAAAGAATGAAGACAAAGGCAGGCTGTATGTATTCTGCTATGATTGAGTTGGAGGTAGACTTAAAAAAAATCTGCAGCCTGCTGGCATGGTTATGTTTCTAAATCATCAGTAAACATTAATGTTATCTTCACGATAAAGAAAGCCTTTAACTACAAAGAAAGTTCAAACTTAAAACCCAGACACAGTGGCAGACCTTAAGAATGGTAACATTGCCAGTTTGTGCACCCTCAGTGCTACAAAGATGCTGGTTGTCCTGTCTTAGCACCACTGACATGAAGCTAGATCATTCTTTGTTGAGTAGGGATGCCCTAGGTGCTGCTAGGTATTTCCCAGTATCTCTGTTCCTACCCATTAGATACCATGAGTGCTCCCAAGATGTAACATCCAGAGGGGTCTCCAGACACTGTCACAGTTCTGAATGAACAGAATCACTGCTGGTTGAGAGTCAATGATCCATCAACACATCTGGCAGTGTTTTTAGAGTTTCCATGCTGTTTATTACACCATTAACTTCACTGGAGGAGTGTGCATCATATTTATGTGTGTATGTGTGACACAGAGAGAAAGAGAATGAGAGAGATATCTCTATTTATGGACAAAATGCAAATCTCTGTATAATATACACATAGACATATAGTCACTTTGTTAGAACATCAGCAAAACTGATCTAGAACCATAGTCAAGAAAAACTAATCTTCAACAGTAGAGGTCATGAAAGGAGCGTAGGAGGAAAACAATCTATTTCTTAAACACGAAATCATTTCAGGCCTAAGCCTTATGGGAACATGGCACGAAAACATACAGCAGAGTTAGGGAAATGGCTCAGTGTGGTGAAGTGTTTCTTGCACAAGCATGAACACCCAGCACCTACACAAAAGCCGGATATTACCATAGACACTTGAAACTCTCTAGTCCTGGGCTGGGGGAAGACAAAGTTCACTAGAGCTTCCGAACCAGCTGCCAGCACAGCTCCTGGTCCAATGAGCAATCCTATCTCAGAGGAACAAGGAAGAGAGTGATGGAGTAAAACACCTTGTACCTTCCTCCGACTTCCACAGGCATAGGTGTGCACACTCACAAAATGCACATTTACCACACACAGAACACACACACATATGTTCCACATACATGTACTGCAAATGTAACACCAATCTCAGAAATATAAGTTTCACTGAAATGTGTACACAGAAGAGATTTCTTGGTATCTTTTCTATTTCTTATTTGTAAGTTGACACCTGAAAATTACACATGTTTACAAGGAACTGTGATGCTTTTCTAGTATCTTTCTCAAGGCTCCTGTGATACATGTTCTTCCCAAACTCGCCAACCATCCGCTTCCTTTTTAGGGGCAAATTTAACAGTGGATTGACTAGTCTCTGCCCTTTAAATGCAAAGGTATATATCACTTAAAACTCATGATTAAAGCACATGAATGTCAGGGAGGAACCCAACATTTATTTCCTAGCCATTTTAATCCCTACCTGGTTCTTCCTGTAGTCTTGTTGTGAGTGTCTCAGGACCCTGTAGCAGAGTCGGCAAATATGTCGGAAAGGAGCATGGCGCTGGTCCCCCAGCTCCTCCAGCCGTAGCATCGGGCCATCCCCACAGTCTGTGAAGGGGGCCTGCAACAGCTTGAAGATCTGTTTGCAAAAAGAAAGAGCAGTCTGCCATCACTGTGTGCTTTAAACTCTAAATCTCCCTCCAGGAAGGGTCACACCTATAGGAGTAGCAGGATTACTCGGAAAGGTTTTCTCTAACCCAAACTCATCATGAGAATTGAAACCTACATCAGTCAATCAGCTGAGCTGGGTTTCTATACATTCAGCACACCTGGACCTCATCGGTCCTCACACACACGGTGGAGCATCATTTAGCAGACTGTGAGGAGGGGATTTTAGGTTGAAGTTATATACCTTTATCACTTCTGCCAGGGAGAAAATAAAAAACATATTAGCTTTGATCCAGGCACTAAAACTGAAGTTGTGAGGACTTGCTAAGCCAGATTTCACAAACATCCACAGTCTAATTTTGACCTCAATTGTCTGTGCATGCCCACACAGGCACAGGCTGACCTCAAACAGCTGGCATGCAATCCCTAGAAGGAGATTCAGTGAGTTTCATAACAGTTTGGAAACTATCTGCCTGGTTTCATGAGACTATCCAAACCTTTTCCTGTAAGACAGTGTGACCTTGGCCACACCAAGCACAAGGCTCCACTGACAGGATGCAATTAACCAACCTGCTTGTGGATTAGAAAATAAAAGCAGCCATCATCTCGTAAAACTTTGAGTGCTTGCTGAAGACCGTTGGATTTGGTGCCTCCTGGATTACAATCCTAGTAAGACCAAAATGAATGTAATTCTTTGCTATCAACTAGATTGATTTGATTTCAGGGAACACTGACTAATAGTGCAGCTCATGGCCAAAGGAAACTAGTTCTCTCACTGGGAAAAGTGCAGCATCTACAGTACGTAAGTATTGTGAGGATTAAAACGGACAGCAATCGTAAACCTCAAAAACACAGTGTCCTACGCAATTGACCAACACTGTTTTAACCCCTCACAGGATAGCTACTGTGGGACTGAACAAGGATATTAAGCCAGAATTCCAATCTAGAATTCAACACATGAAACATCTGGATGTAATTTTTTGTTGGACTTCAAACTCTGCTGAAGTATGAATTTTGTCTCTCACAGCCCAACAGGAAGGAGGATTTCCACATGCTGAATTCTCACGGAGAAGCATGGGGCTTTGTAAGGGGTCCTTTCATTTTGGTCACAGCAGGTTTAAAGGAAACACTAAGCAATTCTCCCGCAGCTTTGGAGAATGCACTGCGTATATTCAGCGTGTGTCCTCTACCTGGATTTGATGTGCTCCTCCCTTGAATCTGTCTGTTTATTTAATACTGTCAATATTCAGAATTTTAAAGGACCCTAGAAGCTCATGGTTAAGGCCTGGTCCCTGATGTGGCTGTTAATAGGTGAGTCCTTTGGGAGGTGACTGGATCACGATGGCCCTGATTTGATTGGGTGGATTCACAGCTGAATGGGTTCCACAGAAGAGGCCTGGTCAGGGAAGCAAGTTCTCTGCTTCCTCATGCAGAGGAGAGCAGCTCTGCCTCAGCACAGGCTCGTCACCATCATGCACTGCACCAAAGGCCAAGAGTGACAGGGTCAGTGACCAGGAACCGAAACTCCTGCAACTGGGAATCACAGCAGACCTTTTCTCTGTAAGATTATTTCCAGGCATATTGTCACAGCGATAGAAAGGTGACTCATACATACAAAATGCCATCTAGACACTTCTGTAAACTAGCATTCCATGTTTATGGAAACATTTAGAAGTGATCATTACAGATGTTCAGAAGACCGCTGGGTTTGTCAAATATCGCAAATTCCCTAAACACACTATACTACTTTTGAATAACATAAAAGTATTACCTGAATGCTTCTTAGGGTACCTAATAGATGAATACCCACATGGCTCATGCCTAGCAAGTATGGTACCTATCAGCTGGACTGGGGTACTCAGCCATGAGAAGACATGGAGAGCCTAACCTAGCTGAAAAGCCTGCAAGCCACACAATTCCAGCTGCATGGCAGACTGAATGAGGAAAACATGAACACAATTAAAAGAGGAGTGGTTGCCAAGGGTAGTGGAAGAACAATGGATGGATAGGTGGAGCAGAAAATTTAGGGGACAATGAAAATATTCCTTGGATTTTTAGGGTAATGATACTGTGATAGTACACACATACCAAAACAAAACAAAACAAAAATCAGGTACAACACCAAGAGAGGACCATAAACTACATATCAATCTATGTTCATATGATACAAGCTCCATTCTGCTTCAGGATATTGACACTGTGGCAGGGGATACAGGAAGACACTGTCTTGCCACTTAAGGTTTGCTACAGACTGAACACGCTAAGCAAGGACTACTTTTTTAACAAACGATAATCCATACTACATCTTCTGGATCAGAGTCATCCATGTCTCTTCGCATGAGGAGAGATCCCATAGGCTTCTCACAAGGCTAACCCTGAAGGTCACCAAGGCACACTGACCTGTTTGAGGATATTCTGTTCTCTCATCAGCTTCTGCCGCTCTCTGTTGGGCTTGGAGAAGACGACTTCCAGCACGTCTTGGCCCGAGTTCGTTCCGCCCGTGACAAAGTAAACCAAGTCTTCCAGCAGCTTTGTGACAGACCTGAGGAGAGCAGAGCTTGCTAAAGGCAGTGTTCACACTTCTCCAGGCTAAAAGCTTTGTGAACAAGGTGAAGAGGACTCATGCTTCCTAGCACCCTCGACACCACAGCTGAAGCCAATTGAGCTACCATACCTAACACGACTCTGAAACAAAACCAAGCACAGTAAGTACAAAAGCACTGCTTCTGGACTTCATACAGCGCAGCTGCCCAGAAAGCTCAGGCCTGCCTCTCTCTCACACAGTTCTTCAGAGTTCCCCAAGGGCTTTTGTAAGTCACAGAGGAGGACTTCTGTGTGGGCACCTGTGGGAAGCACTCACCTTCTTTCGTTCTGGGTGATGGTGCCCTTTTCCAGCTTCCCAGCAATGGAGCCCAGCACCTTGCTGGCATCATTGGCAAAGTCTAGGTCCCGAACCTCAGCAGGAGAAACAGGAACGATGGCGAAGGCTTCCTTGTCCTCCTTCAGAGGAGAGGTACCAATCTGAAAGTCAAGGGAGTTGTCACATGGTAATCTTGATTGGGAAAGTAAGACGCTAATCAAACGCTTTGTTTACAGGATATTGGGCAATCCAAAGAACTTGGAGTTCTCTTGGCATTAGTATCAAGTAGACACAGGAAACTTTTTAGAAGGATGTTCTCCAAATAGGAAAGTAGTTTTGATGGGACTGGTGAAGTAGTAAGGGGGTTATTATATTTTTAAACAATTTTGCTACATCTGCATTGTGTATTTTCATTGCACAAGGTAGTACTATGTTACAAAGAGAAACGTCCATGGGAATATACACTGTGTGGTAAGAAGGAAAAGGCAGAAGGAAATATGAGGGCAAATACAAGCAATAGGAACAACTTATAATTAAGTAGCATTTTATTAAGAGAAAAAGTAAATATGTAAAACGGCAATTACTGACTCATACTGACTTTAAAGAACCTAGAGATTATACCTTTCTTTTAATTTTTCTGCAAACCTAAACATACCTATCAGGAAAAAAAAATTCTGAAAAGAAAAATCCTGCACATATTCATGACATAGAAGCTTCGTGGCTGGCGGAGGAGTGATGGTAAACAGGGGTGGGGAAATCTCTTTTAGATGCACAAAGAGTAGATACTCATCACATACACTGAGAGAGAAAAATACTGAATATGTGAGGGGAATCAACCAAATATCAATGTATCTCAAGACACAAGCAGGCATTCCCATAGGCAAAGCCATGGCAGACATGAAATGATTGCTCAACAGCAAGGGAATAAAAGAAAGGGCCTGTTTATTTTCAAATCCCTGAGCTGGCTTCACCCAGGTATTTGATCCCTTGGAATAAATTTTTTCATCACATCAAGTTTGGTCAAGACTGTACTCTTAACCAAAGCCAAAAGAAACAAAACAACAGGGAAATTCTCCAAAGTTCCCTATCTCCCCATCTGCCATCAAAGGAGCCCTTTTATCAGAGCATGAGGCCAAGCTCTGGACTTACCTTCAGCATCACAGGTTTTTCTTCCTCCTTGTCGATGGGAATGTTTGTGCTGTGAACCCAGGTATTTGTGCACAGGTGTCGGAGACGGACATAGGAGTTTCTAAAGGGAAGCAATGAAAAATTTCAGACAGAAGGACATGTGGGGTCATGATAATGTGGTTACCGTGCACCACGCTAAAGGAAAAACAGTAGCCTGGAGAAACAAAAGAACAAAACAGACTTTAAAAGTTACTGATACACACACACAATGAACGCATACAAATCCATAAGAAACATGAATAATGAAAATGGAACAGACACAGGCAATACTTTAATGCTGACATATAAACACTCAACTGAGTACATCACTAATACAGAAGAAAGTACTATTTTTTTCTACTCCATTCCTCAGATCCCAAGGCTGGGAAAAGCTAGTACGTAGAAGAAAGGAATTCTCCTAAGTTTTTAGGGTAGGTGTTTTGTTTTAGTGACAGGACTGCTCAAGGACCTGACATTCTAGATACGAGCTATACCACTCCCGGCCCCTGAGCACTGCTGGCTAGAATGGAATAGTCACAACTCTAGAAAGGAGTCTGATTGTTGGGACAACATGATAAATGAAATACAAACACATGAACATAAATGACTGCTTTTATTTACAAACTCCAACTTCAGATTTTTCCAGAAGAGAAACAGCACAGGTGCAGGGTGCGTTACAAAGATGTTCAATCAAGTGTTAGTTGTAAGACAAAACTGCACCATCTGATTGATGTCCATAAGGACCTAGTCCATTACAGGATATGGAATGCCAGTTTCTTAAAATAATAAAAGGTAATAATCACTTATTTGAAAACACATTCACAACACAGAGTTCCACTAAGATCATTCAAAGTAGCTCACAGTTCCACGTATGACAAATCACATGCTACAGTTGTGCACAGAAACCTGTCTGGAACCTACATGAACCCAGGATCTTAAATGCAGCTGATTTCCTCTGAATAGTTGAATCATATATAGTTGCTATGCTACTTGTTTATTTTTCTCCACATGATTTATTTTATGGTTATTTATTTATATGATAAACATAAACATACATCGTGTTTAAGACATTTTCAACACAGCTGCACTTCTGAAATAGTAGAAAACAATGGAACGCGCTTCACCCTTCAACAACTGCCATTCCTTTAGTGAGACAGAGGAGAGGACACCCAGCAAGCAGCAGTGACAGGAAACGGGCGCTAAAAAGCACAATCAGGAGACAGGTGATAAGGACTCAAAACACAAAAGCATTCTGTTACAGGAAACCGTGATGACTTTGGACTTGAACTTTAGACACTGGCAGACTGGGGCAGACCAGGTAAAGTGGAAATCATTCAAAGGAAGAGTCATTTAGGACCAAGGCATATGACATTCATGGAAGAGCCCAAGCGCAGACATGCACCTTCAGTAGACCTAAGCTTCTTTTGCTGAAACTGTCATGAACATTTTGAGGCCTAAAGAGAAAAACCCTAGTGCTATTTACTCTGACTAACATGAATCAGACAATATGGACAAGATATTATTTGGGGTATTTGCATTTTTTCCCTTTTGAGTGAGTTTGGTTCATTTTCTGTATTTTCAGAGTACAATCAAAGCTCAGAGCATAGTTTTAGTTGGATAATTATACTCTATAGAGTCCTATAACAAATAATCTTAATCCTTAACTCAAAAGCCATGTTTTTGAGCTAAGTACACAAGAGTTGTACAAGTAGATGTCCTTCCAATACTCTTTAAATTATCTAACGCATGCATACTGCAACTTTATTATCTGATTCAATATATCCAAGAATGGTTATTATCCCTTTTATTTGACTCTGAAGAATTCTTTGTCCACTGACTATTACAAAAATGCAACTGCTGATACTACTTGTGCACATGTCTAACTTTATATATTACAATCTGTAATAAGAAAAATACAGCACATTTTAAGATGACTTATGTGTTAGCACACACAGTCATGAATGGCATCTTAATATTTTCTTTTGGGTTCTCATGTGTTCTTTCAACTGCCCTCCTCCACAGCCAAGGTTTTATATACAGAGAAAGTAATATATTACTCTCAATGGATAAGGGGCCCTATTTTCCTCTGGCCCTAAGGATGGCAGCTAAGGACGAGAATGAAGAAAAAAATATTAAGGCAAAGATCCAGCAAGATCAGAAATGAACACACTGGCAGACTATGCCAGAGCTATTATCTCCTGAGGTTGAATGTAAGTCCTAGCCTCTTGTTTCTAAGCTTAAAATCAGTGTGAGGACACCTGCTCACAAAGCAAGTTGGCCTATAAGAAGCAGTAATGAATGCACAAAACACAGAGGAAGGGTCTCAACCAGCCAACACCACTTAGCCGGCTAACTAGAAATTTAAACTTGCCTTCCCCCTGGGATTATGGGGATTTCTAAGTCACTGGGGAACACAAGCTGGTTCCCTCTTTGCCAAGGAATGCAATAAAGAAGATTCTCATAGACAGTGTGATATTTTAAATTACATCTTTTAGTTCTTCATTAGCCTGACAATCCCTCAGCACAGATTTTCAATGTTAAATTCTAAGAAAAATTCACTAATTGTCAGAACTTGGAAAATTATTTAAGCTACAATATTCCTGAGTTATGCAGACCAACACCTATTTACATGGAGAAAGGAAGTTTTAAAATTCAGTATTTCCTACCTCAAAATATGTTTTAAATGATTTCAAAATGTATCAGAAATCTAAGTGTAAACAATGAAAATAAAATCTTAGAAGAAAAATATCACTATAAAATCTTGTGGTCATGGCTACAGGGGAGGAAAGGCTTAAGTGGGGGTGGGGTGGAGTTGGGGGCACATCAACATATTTTAAAGACTAGGGAGAAGGGGACGGCTAATTCCAAGAAAGAGAATATGAAATACTACATGAAAGCCTACCTCAACACAAGCCAACTTAAAAACAAAAAAGTGTACAGATAGCAGAACACTGTAAAATGAAAGAACGGGAGTTTGAGAATTAAAAGACTGAGTGCGAACAGGAGGGGGAGGGAGATGAGAGAGAGGAAGGGGTGTAGTGGAATATAACCAAAACTCAAAATCTACAAAAAGGCCTTATGGAAGCCTGTCACCTAGTGAGCTCATTTTAAAATCCAACTAAAAAAAAATAGTTTGAACAGAATTATCCTGTATAAGAGGACAATGTTGCTTCCAGAAGACTTGGGCTAGTAAATGAACAAGGCATTGGATACCTCCCTGTGAGTTATTGATAAAGAAAAATCCCAATGTTCTCTAAAGTAACACAAATTATCGCCATTGCTCTTGGTTACCCCAGGATAACTACATATCAAGAGCCTATTGCTAAAGATACTACATGATCTGGCTCTAAGACAGAGGGAAATCAATCTCAAATCTTCCAGGACACATTCTCCCTGCTAGCCACTTTCATGGTAACAGAAGGTACTATCCAGGCTGTTACGAGAGAAGAAGTCTTATCCGCTTGCTGGGCCCTTCATGTTATAGTACCAACCTGACAGGGATGAAATGCCAACTTGTGCAATAGTGACACAACTGTTACAGGCCAACCACTTTCTGATTGGATTTGAGGTCTGCTCCACAGGAAGAAATTTTATGCCTTGCACCCAGGTCAAAAGTTCATGGATGGCTAGGAATGCCATAGGCCCTGGAGCAAAATCTGCTATTATTTTTTTTGCTAAATGGTCATGTGATCAACATGTCTTCTAAATATTCATGCTTATACCAATAGACCTCCAGTAGATTAAAGCTGTCCTCAACTTTGATCATAAAAGCTTCTTTTTGTGGTAGACAAAAGTCCATGAAAGAAGGTCAGAATGCTGAGAATAAGGGACAACGTGCAACTCTAAATGGGATATCTGTCATTAATCCAACCACTACCAGGGCTCAGACAACATCATGGTAGAGGAAACAGAAAAAAAGTCTAAGAGCTGGAGACTCTAGCCTCCCTCAGATTCTCAAGGGATAAACAAGCCAACAGAGCTTAATAACTAGGAAATCTGATTGAACAGCAAAGGGAGGCTGTCTTACCTTGTAAGATTTTGTTTTCTATGGGTAATGCCTTCCATTTCCCCCTCTTAGAAGGACAGTAATAGCAATGAGCACAAGTCAAGGATTCTGAATTGTGATAACCATCACACAGGGGGTGATATTATACCCCCCTAGCCCACCCCAAGCTGAGCAGGAAAGTGGCAAGGCAGACACAATGAAACACAAAGGTGGACTCAGTGAGGGGCCTCATGGAAATCCAGTGAACACCAGGGAGACACCAGCCACCCAACACAGAGCTGAAGAGAGAGATGTAATGTCCAGACACTCTGCCTCAGCCATTTACCAATATGGATCTGCTACAGGACTCTGACATGATACTTTGCTTAAACTCACTGAGTCCCAGTGTCTTGCTATAAAAGGGTGCTACCTCACAGGACTTCAAATATGATAAAACTATAAATTATGTAAGATGAGTATGGTATCTATTTAGCACTGTGCTTCATATATACGACTACTTAGTTGGAAATCAATGGATGATATAGTCATGAATAATATTGTTGAATTTAGTAAGAATAGATTTTGACAAGGTGTGTTGGTGTACAATTTTAATACCAGTACTTTGGAGGCAGAGGCGGGAAGATCTAGGTGAGTTCCAGGCCAGCCAAGGAAACATAGTGGAACCCTGCCTCAAAATAAATGAGTAAATGAGTAAATGACAGACAGACAGATGGACGGATGGATAGATGGGTGGATGGATGAATATAGACAGACAGATAAATGGCTTTGGGGGGTGGTCAGTGAGATGGATCAATGCATAAAGCACTTAGAGCATAAGAATGTAACTCTACGAAGGCTGGAGCCATACCTCAATGATGAAGAACTCCAGCAGGGTTTTGTTCCCAGCACCCACATGGTGGCTCACAACTGTCTGTAAATTCTGTGGACATCAGGTATGCACATGGTACATAGACATACATGCAGACAAAAAAAATCCATACACATAAAATTAAAACAAATAAACTCTAAAACTTTTTAAAATAAAAAGGATGGCCTCTGAGTTTGACCCCTGCTCCCTGCACGAAGACTGTCCTGATCAGTGCACTCACATACACACATCATACACACGTACACAACACTGAAAGTTGTTTAAAGTTTGGCTCTTCCATTCACAATGCAATATGAAAACACATTCTTAGGCAACAAAAGTAATAATTAAGTTGAATAAAATGCAAAAAATAACTTTAATATTTTAAATAAACTTACTATGCACACAGTGATTTTCAATTTTTAAAAGTTTCTTTTCAATTATTTATCCAGTTTACTAAGAGATTATCCAAATTTGGGGAAGGAGAAAAAGGCATTAAAATACAGAACTGCCAGAGGTATGTATTAATAACCTAAATAGCACGTTTTTAAATTTTATTTTTTTATTTATTTATTAAGGATTTCTGCCTCCTCCCTGCCACCGCCTCCCCTTTCCCTCCCCCTCCCCGATCAAGTCCCTCTCCCTCATCAGCTTGAAGAGCAATCAGGGTTCCCTGACCTGTGGGAGGTCCAAGGACCGCCCACCTCCATCCAGGTTTAGTAAGTTGAGCATCCAAACTGCCTAGGCTCTCCCAAAGCCAGTACGTGCAGTAGGATCAAAAACCCATTGCCAATGTTCGTGAGTTCTCAGTAGTCCTCATTGTCCGCTATGTTCAGCAAGTCTGGTTTTATCCCATGTTTTTTCAGACCCAGGACAAGGACTTCTTGAAGTTTGCATACAAGGTAAGCCAGACCCAAAAAGAGGAACATGGGATGTACTCACTCATATTTGGTTTCTAGCCATAAATAAAGGACAGTGAGCTTATAATTCGCGATCCTAGAGAAGCTAAATAAGAAGGTGAATCCAAAGACAAACATATAGGCATCCTCCTGAATATTAACCTTCATCAGCGATGAAAGGAGACAGAGACAGAGACCCACATTGGAGCACCGGACAGAAATATCAAGGTCCAAATCAGGAGCAGAAGGAGGGAGAGCACGAGCAAGGAACTCAGGACTGCGAGGGGTACACCTACACACTGAGACAATGGGGATGTTCTTTCTAAATAGCACTTTTAAATTATGTGTGTGTGTGTGTGTGTGTGTGTATGAGCATGTGTGAGTGTGTAATGTGGACAGTGTGTGTACCTGCATGAGTATAGAAGTCAAAGAACAAACTTGGGTGTCAATTCTCACCTTCCACACCTTGCTTGAGACAGATACACTAGACTACTGATATACTAGGCTACCAGCTCTTAAGCTTCCAGGTTTCAACCTCCCATTTTGTCAGAAAAGCATTGGGATTACAGATGCATACAGCTTTACTTCAGAACCAGGGACTCAAGCTCAGATCATTTAGCTTGAATGCTAAGCATGTTATCTCCTTGCCATCTCTCCAACCCCAATACAAGACTTATAAATAAAGAAGTATCATGTCTATGTGTATGTGTACATGCACTTGCATGAGTTTACATGCATCATGCATGCAGTGCCCACAGAGGCTAGAAGAGAGTATTAGATCCTGTAGAACTGGAGTTACAGAGAGTTGGGAGCCGCCATGTATGTGCTGGGAACCAAACCTGGGTCCTTGGTGCTCTTAACCCATAAGTCATCTCTCCAGCCTCATAAATACAGTACTTTTTACTCAACCACCAATAACTTTCCATTGGTGAGGCATACATATCTCAATTTTATGTTGGGGTCAGTCCAAATGCTTCACCAACTCCTTCAAAAGTGCTTCAAAAAAAGGCCACGATGCTTTGCATTTCAAGAAACACATCCAGACCATCAAGACTAGTCCTGATTCTCATAGGATAAGGAATTTTAAAACCATACCTTGGGACAAGGCTGTCACCTCCACGAAGAGTTGTGGGGTCTAGCTCAAAGATGGAGGAGATGTCATTGCCTTCGGGCACAGAGACCAGAGAGTATACCATTTTCTCTTGGGCATTTCTCAACCTACTCCGAGATGCATCCTGATCTGGGTCCACCTGAAAAGAAAAGGGATCAAGTGAGGAGCTCTGTAGGTGAAAGCCTCACTTACCACCATCATGCCACAGTCCACAGGAAGAGAGGAGGAGCAACAGTGAGTGTCAGCAGCTGGCAGGAGAAGGACCACAGTTTCAGAGTAGACCTATAAGGTGACCGTCGGCCACTTGACCCCAAACTATTTATTCTCAACTTCACTGTGTCATCATACAAAATGTCCCAACCCTGTGAAGGGACAACAGCAGATGACTATGGAAAAAGCTATTGGCAACCAAGATCTTCACTCCATATAGCCACACCCATGTGCAACAGCTGGGGAGCAGAGCACTTGAGGAAGCTTGGCCCATGAAACTGGTTATTTGTGGTGGTGTTAATTTATAGCAATGGTTGTCTGCCAAAAATATGACACAAGTATTTCCTAGGAAAAGAAATAAAATAAACCCGGATCTAAGTGTCCCTGAGTTTGACAAGTCACTCTAGTCCAGAAGAGCACACTGGTTTATTGATTAAGAAGATGACAAAGCAAAGGGCCTTTCATGCTACAGTAAGATTTGGTTGAAATGAAAGAAAATCCTTCCCAGTAAAACTTGATGAACAATGATGACTAGGCAACTCTAAGACACATTCTCATCTCCAAAGCAAAGTCCATGTGCCAGAGAATGTTCGCAAGTGGGCTTAGCCTGAATGCCTGCTCAGATGGGCTCTGCTTCTCTTTCAGCTCGGAAACCACACAGGCAATTCTTTTCAATGCCAGACCACATGCCCTGTGCCTGCTGGGAAAACATGGTTTCCTCATCTCTGGCTTGCTTCTGTCTGGCTGAAATGTCACTTCTTGCCCAAATGCAGAGGAAGACAGTATCGAGAATATACAGCAATCAAGACCAGGAAGTCAACTCAAAGGAAATAGAGAGAATGTAAGAAAACTCAGCTCCACAAGGCTGAGATCTAACTTTCATTTCCACAAACAAGTAAATAAGTTAAGTGAAAGTTCTTTTACTCTTATATAGATCTATAATCTTAGATAACAGAGCTATTGGAGAGATTGGGGGTTGGTGGAGGTTATGGTGGTGCTTAATCCTCAAAGTTCAAGACTAGCCTAGACAACATAGCAAGACCCTATCTGGAAAAAAAACAAACAAACAAACCACAAATAGAAACTTAATTAAGAAGTTCTCTTAATAATAATATATATATATATATATTCACACACAAATCTGAGGGTTTTTATTTTCTCTACCCTAAGGTAACATCTGCAGCAGGAACACTCTGTGCCTTTGGTTGGGGAGAATACTCGGGAACTGTTTCCTCCTAACTCTTGCCACCTGAAGTGTTCTATACACACTCTCAACACAGAGTCTGAACCAGCTATAACTAAGGGCTTGGTTACAGGCAGTGATAGCTCAGAGACTCCAGCAGGTCTAGAGGAAACTGTGGCTTCAGTAAGCTTTCTCTGCCTAGCAAGGAACCCAGCCACACACTCTGGTGTATAGTCAGCATATGCCACCTAGTGGGAAGAAAGGCACACATGTGATGAGCAGCAGAGAAGAAGCTCTGAGGCCAGGCAAATGACCACCGATTCTAAGAGCAGCACACAGCTAGTTAGATCTAACACTTCATTGATGCCAACTTCTAGGAAAACCAAGAGCAGGCGAGAGAAGGACATTTTTACCCAGGTTTATATGACTCGAGACTTCCCATTCTTACTTCTATACTAAAGAGGCAATGTAGAAAGCAGGGCTCTCCCAGAGCTAACACCTGCCTACAGAAATCAATGCTGTGCTTCCAGCCTCTTGGGTGCAAGTGAAACCCTCTCTACCCACTCATCCTTCATATGCAGACCCAAGTCCCAGCAACCATGGGACCATCAGAACAATGCCATCTTGGTCTACATCCATCCTGTTGCTATTTCATTGGCATGGGGAAATGCGACAATCAGAAAGACCCTGAGATACATCATGTTAGGACCACCCACCAAGGCCTTTCCTACCCCTTGTGAAGTCAAGACGACCTGTTGGATATGAAAGTCCCAACTGGTCTCGTACAACCTGAAAATGTTGCTTGTCCAGAGGAGGAAAGTGAGGCCCAGGGAAAGAGAGCTTCTTGTTCACAGTCACAGAGCTTGTTAGTATTTCAATGAAGTTCTGTCTTTCATCTCTCCTTCCTGAGTTTGTGATCACAGCACTTTATCTCACACTGAGAATTACCATTCTCTTTCATACACAGAACCCAAAGGAGCAGTGCCATCCCCCAGAGCAACAGTGGTTCACTAGAGCATCTACCCTCAAATGAGCCATGGCTTGATATTCATGCCAAGGGTCAGACTCCCTCAGTGATACCTTGGCTGGCAGCACTGAGGTCACACATGGCAGTTCCTCTCTAAAATAAAGAATATCCAAGGATTAAAAAATGTCTAACAAGAAAATAAAGCCAGGCCAAGGATTCAGACTAGCAGGGAACTGGATTAGGTCTGTTTTCCAAGATGGATTAGCATTGGAGGATGAGCTTTCCAAATGCCTGTGGAAGTAAAAGTGACAGAAAAGCAATGGAAAAATGAAGATGAGGCACAGGCACCCTGTGGGGCACAGTGAGAGGAGGAGATGGCCTTAATAAGTTGATGTAGCCACAGTCATAAATCCTCAGCCACGATGGCTCCGATTCTTTTAAAGCCAACTTTCTACCCAAGCATAACTAGAAGGTTAACCAGGATTCATGCATCTTCATTTTGAGTTATCTTCACCTCACTTTTCCCTCTTTGATGTGCCGTTTCAATTTTACTAGAAAAACAAGTACCCTCAAGACCATCTACCAGACCAACCACTGAGAACAACATATGCCAACAGACAGCAACTGTATGGCATTCTGTTTGTTTGAATTCAGCATAATCAAGCACTCTACAAAGAACAATTTTGTGGAAGTCCTTATGCCCATGAAACATGACCACTGCCTTCTTGAGCCCCTATATGGGTACACTCATACCCCAAGCATACACAGCTAAATCCATTTTGCACAGAAATTCCAAATCACATCAGAACCTAAAACCCATTTCTGTACTTGTAAAAAGCAAGGTTAGAGGTTAGGCATCTGACTGGCCCATGTGAGGCCATGTGTGAACTCTGAAGTTGAAAGGATATTATTCACTATCACTCCAAAATCTAGATTAGTCACAGGTCAAGGTCCACAGCATTAAGGCAATTGTTTGTAAGAGGCCAACTTTGACAAGGACTACCGCCATCTCCCACCCAGAAATATTCCAAGAGATGCTATGCACTTCTCCAGCTTAGAGGTGACTGAACATATAGGAAAAGCATCAGAACCAGCAGGGCCTGGACCAACCAGGCCATAGGAGGACATGACTTCCTTTAAGAGAAGCACAGAACAAATCTTGTTGAAGGTAGCACCTGAGCCTTCCCCTTCCCCGACATTCAAAGGCCACTTGACAATTTCTTAAACGGACTCCAGAGGATTTGACCTCAGCCTACCGGACAGAGACACAAAGGCGCTTGCCTATACTTACTGAGGGCTGAAACTCCAGGCATTCTTCCTCAAAGTCAGGGTCTACCTGATGAAAAAGAATCATTAGGAAATTAAAACATCTATTGCTTTCTCCAGGACCAGGACCCATCTGCAGGAGACGTCGATGCCTGCAGCCATCCTTGAACAGCTAAGAACGTTGTCCCTTCCCTCCATTCACAGAGCCAGCATGCCACAGCGACGACACAAGTCACACAGATACAATACACACAGAGTAATCCACTGGTCACTAATAGACAGTTCATCTCTGAGTGTAGACAGGGAAACACAACAGATTCTCTAGGAGAGCAACAGTACAGGCCTAAGATAAAGATGATGTCAACACACAGTCACGGATGACCCTGCTTACTTTTAGATAAAAGAAAAAGAGGAAACAGGAGGCCTCTAGAAAGAGCTACATTTACCTGAAGACATAACAGAGAAGACAACCATCCTTAGTCTTTAGCCATATAATCAAAGGTTTTAAAAGTTGCTTAGTAGGGTCTCTTCTTCCCAAGACTCCATTTTAAATGTCAGCTTAGACGTCTTCACGTTTGCTTCTTAAGCCATTTCAAAATCATCAGTTTGTACAAACATCAGACACCCCAGGGAGTTTATAAATTTAGATTCCAAATTCCTAGGGCCAGTGGCAGAAGCAGTACTGACACCTATACAAATGCTTGGAAATCCTGAGCGAGTGGGCCAGATAACAGAGGGGTCTTTTGACGTACTATTGGAATCTGTATGTCCATCTCCTGTATGTGCATACTAGATTGTATACATCTTCCATCAGATCAGAGTAAAACTCAACATCTGTTACACAACAGGATGCTCCTTAATTTAAAACAAAAATAAAACTGGAAATTCTTCCTACCCTTCAACAGAGTCTTTTATTTCCTAAAAGCACTTTCATAAGTTAGACACGGTGGCTCACACTTGGGAGCCCCAGTGCCTAGAGAATTCAAAACCAGCCTGGGCTGCTGAGGGAGACCATGACTCAAAAAAGATAATTGGAGAGCCTGGCACACTGTGGCATAAGACTTTAATCCCCAAACTTGGGAGGCAGAGATAAGTGGATTCACAGCCTGGCCTGCATAGTAGTTTCCTGGTCAGCTATATAGTAAGAAAAAAGAAAAGAAAAACTTGATTCTTGATATTCTTTCAAGATTGATGATGCCTATGTCTCCCCCTAAACTCCAAGTAATCAGATTTCTCTATGAAATTCTCTAGTTCTCCATGCACTTCAATGCTTGATTTTATAAACCATGTGTCCAGTGCAGACAAGTATCAGACATGTGTTAAGAGTGGGTCTGGTAAGTACAAGCAAAGTACAAGTACAAGCAAAGAAATATACAACAACAAAACAGAAAAATCACTCTACAAACCTACGTTACTTTCTACCTTCCTTTTTTCTCCCTACTTCATCAGGATGCCCCTGTCAAGTCCCACAGTATGCCAGCTATTTGTAACTTTCCTCTTCTAAAGAAATGAGATAGAAGAAAACAGAAAGGCAGAAGGAAAAACGTGGTGGCTGAGTACTCCCTTGAGTTTCCAGGCGTCCAGCGGCTATAGGAAGTGAGGAAAGATAATCATAGTGACTTTACTTTCCAAGAGAAAACCATGTGCAGCTACTTACCTCTGCTGCCAAGTAATGCCCTGTTGCCAGGTGCTTGAACCGGAAGAGGCTGTTCCAGTATCCAGCTCCACCCCGACATGGGTCATGCTGGACCACCTGCCAAGAGGAAAGTTAGTTAACGGGTGTGGAGGAGCTGTCAGCCCACACTGAGATGCCACTGAACTGGAGATATCACAAGTCACATTCACTAGTGGTATTTTTAAGCTGGTGGTGGTGGGGACACAAGGAGGATGGGTTCAGCTCCATTCTATACAGCTGTGCCAAGCTTCAGGATGGAACATCTCAATTGGAGATGCAGAATCATTAAAATGATGCTTCTTCATAGAAGAGATTGTCTCCTAGTTAACATACAATGATTAGAATAAGAACTGCAATGCTATTTAAATCTTCTGCCCCAATACTAATGAAATATAAGACTGTTTTGCTGGTTGTATATATGGGTGTGCATGTGTGTGCATTCATCTTGTGCTTGCACATAGAGGGCAGAGGTTGACTTCAGGTATCTTGTTCTATTGCTCTCCCTGAACCTAGAGCCTTCCACTTTGGCTAGACTGGCTGACCAGCAAGCACTTGGGAATCTCCCTGTCTGTGCTCCCTAATTCTGAGGTCAGAGTATGTGCCACTACACCCAGCTTTTATGTGTAAGTGGGGATCCAAGCCCATGGCAAGTGTTGGGCCATTTCCCTCACCCTGTAAATCAAGATTCTGAAACTCATCCATAAAACACACAAGTTGATAAGATGGAATTTCAGAGATCGCTCCCATACATGTACTTGTGTGCTGCAATGTATTTGCAGACTGAGCTTTGAAATGTGAGCGTAAGAAGAGTCCGGGGCAATTGACCATGGAACGGTCAGCTTCTAGCCATGTCAATGCATCTGACATATGTAACTACTGTGCCACAACATACAGATGGCATCACCACCATGAAGGAGAAAATTGGGAAGATTATGAAACAAATGCACTTGTTAGACAGGATGTGGTGTATGCCTGTGTCTCTCAGAGCAGCAGCAGCCTAATAAGGGTATATATAAGCACAAGGCTCATGGCGTAATGGAGAAAATCAGAGCCGGGAGGAAAAGCCCTAGAGAAAGCTCCAGAAATTTGCATAAGTGTTTGACTGAATATCAAACCAGCAACAGCTGAAGACCCCATAATATATATCCCCCAAAATGATTAAGGCTGGCATAGGAATATAGTTCCGTGGCACTTCTAGCATACACAGAGCCCAGGGTTCATTCCCCAGCAACACACCCACACATGTGTGCATACACGTACACATGAATGTGACTTATATACACACACCTGAAATTTGAATACTCCCAGAGTTTTCAAGGGTCGAGAAATGGTTTTGGGAGGCAAACCTTGACAGAGAGATTCAGTGGACCATGTTGAGCATTTATCATTAATAATGGAGCCTCACAATATAGACTATTCTTCCTTGACCTAGGAATGCATGAAAATGAACCTTCACAGGACCAGGTCCAAACTGATTCACAGGAATGTAACTCTGACAAAACAAATCTCCTTTTTTCTAAAAAGAACAACAAATCCTATTTACCCAAGAAAGTTACACTGCAGCTTCTATCAAGGAATTACAAACTCCTATACTGTAAAGCAATAAGGAGGTGACCCATTAACTCAGTCAGATAACATCAAATGATCCAGGTTATGTCAGGGTCAGTTGGTCAAAGCAGAAAGTGTATCTGGGAAATAATGACCCCAATATCATTATTGACAAATACCCATAGAGTCAAGAAACCAAGGAACTCTGACAGGATAAGCACACACATAAGAACACCATAGTTAAGATTTATGAGACGCTGACGACAGGGAACAATGATTTCAAAACCATTGTACTCACATCACAAGCAATATAAACAAAAAACTCCATCAGAACTACTCCATGGGAACGCAAGCCCCATGGAGAAACCAGAACAATAATACACTGATGGGAAGTGATGGTGTGCAGACACTTTAGGAGACAGCCTGGGTACTCTGGGTAGAGCCCACTAAGACCTATCACCCATGATTCTACTCCCGAGACATGAAAATACTGCACACGACAATTAGCACAGAAATATTCATAGTTGCATTCTTCATGAGAGCCAAATATTGAAAATTACCCAAACATTGTCAAATGATACATACATACATACATACATACATACATACATACATACATACATACAAATGTAAACCCATATTATGAAATATTGCTTGAGTGTAAGGACATAAAGTACTCACACATGCTAATATGGATGAACTCTGAAGACAGTATTTGCTACATCTAAATGTGTGTAGCCCTCAAGTCCTACACTGACCTCTAACCCCTAAAGCTAGGCTCAGAGCCTTATGAAGGGAACCTACACCCTTACACAAGACTCCAGAGAACTCCCTAATTCCCTGTACCACATAATGACATTTAGAAATCAATTTCCAGTATTGTTAGAGCAACCCCAAAGCAATCCCCATGTAAAGGAAGTCACACACAAAATATAGCTTACAGGACTCTTCACTGAAGAAGCTGATTCCATCTCAGGGAAATGGAATGTAGTGGGGGCTGGAGGGGGAGAAGTGACTGCTAATGGGGACAGGTTTCTTTGGAGATGACAAAAAATATTCTAAAATGTATAGGGCATGGCCCCCATGAATCTATTAAAAATATTTAATTGTATATTTTTCAATGTAAATATGCAGTGTGTGAATTGCATTCCAAAAATCTGTTAATTAAAAGAAGGGAAAACGTTTATAATGAAGTTAAAACAATGGTATTTCCACAAATGAGACTATAGACAATTTGTCCATGGCAGGACTTCACTACAAGAAACAAGGTAAGTTCTTCTGAAGAAAGAAATTCTCGATATAAACTTGAATCTCTGTGAAAGAACATAGAACTTAGGATGGTAACTATGCTAGCAAATAGGAAAGATTCTGTGTCATCTTTTGAAACATGATCGACAGCTTCCCTGGGTGCCCAACATTTTTGGCTTCTCTGACTGACACCACGCTAGGGGTTCCAGCCCACAGCCTGCAGATTACAAGGGCATACAAATGTTTATATGAAGATCTACAGGCCATTGATTAGACACCCCTGAGAACAAAGTAAATAATAAAATGAAGTGATGTTTATGATCCGTGTATCAATAACATAAATGACCAGAACAACCCAAAGGACAGTAGGGAGGAAATGGAAGGAAACTATTACAACATGCCACTATTACAAATGTTAACTAAAGTGCGTGGCTATGCAATAAATACATAATGAGAATTCAAGAGCTCTTTTAAAGTTTTTTTTTTTAATTCTACTTTATGTGTATGCGTGTTTTACCTAGTTGCATTTCTGTGCACCACGTGCCTGCAATGCCCAGGCTGGGCCAGAAGAGGACATCAGACTCCCTAGGAATGGAGTTACAGATCATTGCTGGCTGCCTTGCGGGTGTTGAAAATTGAACTTGGTTCTTTAGAAGAGCAGCCAGTGCTCCTCTCTCCATCACCCCTAGATCTATTTTTTTTTTAAATCCATAAAATACATGTGTTGTTTTCCTTCTTTTATTTTGAAGGAACACTTACGTTTTCAGTAAAGCAGAAAACAATTTAGAGAAAGAATAAACATTTTCATAGGAAATTCAGAAAAGATAAAAATAAAAACCTAGCAGGAGACAGCTTTTCATGGAGTATGAAATGGATAGCAGGTAGTCCTTAGAGGAAAAATAGAAAATGCTCTCCAGTGGGTTTTCAAGTTAAATCCCCTTGGAAAATTAGCATCTTTGATTCATCTCAATCAATTTTGAACGAGTAAGGCTTGGGAAACTGCTTAGGCCCTGGAGTGAGACACCATGACTCCTGTAGGCTTATATTCTTCCTTCAACTTAGGTTCAAACAGGGTGAAAATCTGTTTATAAAATGTCAACTATGCAAAAATATCCTGCCCACTGAAAAATGGCTCAGTGGAAGTGGTTAAGTCAAGGAAATGACAGTTTGTTTTTCCTCTACTTCCTAGATGCTCAGTTTTTTCTTAAAACTTTTGCATTTACCACTTCCAGTTAGCTTGGGGAGACCACTGCCCTACCTACCTCCTTCCTTTTCCTGCTTCC
>NW_004949099.1:22339316-22355403 GCF_000317375.1 Microtus ochrogaster | reverse complement strand
CTGTTTCCATCCTGTTTCCATCCCACTCTGACTTCTTCCTGCTTCTTTCTTTCTGCTTCCCTCCCCTTCCCTGACTTCTTCTTCCTGCCCCCTTCTTCCTCTGTCCACTTTGTTCTTCTCATGACATTGTTTTGAATGCAAAGGAAAAGCACACAAAGAAGAAGAAGAAAAAAAAAACTCCCTAGGGTGGGAACAAGGAGGATATCAGTGATCAAGAAGAAAGTTCTAGCTCTCACAGAGCTTGTAATCCAACTGGATTGACTGGCCCTAAACATATGTGAAGAGCAGCCAAAGAACAAATGCTACAGATGTGGAGAGGAGAAGGGAAAGAAAACAGAGAGAGAAGCTCCCCCCAAAATGGTAGATGGATGGATGGACAGCCGGATGAACAGATGGACAGAGACAGAGGTGTCTTTTCATCATAGCAACTGCAGCAAATTATCTATACAATACCAAAATGAGCCTATTTCTTTATCCAGAAAAAAGAAAAGAAAGAACATATTTAAATGGGCAAAGTATTTGAGCAGAGCCTTTGCCAGAAAAGATGCACAGACAATAAATCAGAGGAAAATTAGCAGCATAACTGCTCACCTGGGGGGAGAGGGTGGGGCACACAAGGTGTGTCACCTTCCTTCACATCTATTTCAATGGTTAATGTGGAAAGGAATGATCATATTGAGTGCTCATGGTTGAGAATTGGAAGGAATAACAAACTTTGTGAACTGCTGGCAAAAATAAAAAATATTCTTTCCACTTTACAAAACAGCTGGGCAATTTCATTTTTGTTCTCAGTTCCCTTTTAGTTTTGGTTTTGGTCAGGGTCTCTACAGGTGAGCCAGCTTGATCTTGAACTCACAGCTATCCTTGGCTCCCAAATGGTGGAAATAGAGAAATGTCACCATGCCTGGATTCAGACTGGCAACTTCTTATAATGTTAAATGTATACCCAATATGGGCTCCAATGATTTCACTTGTACGCATGTGAACACATGAAAGCTTACGTCTAAGCACAAATGGCTCTGAAGCTTTATTCAGCTCCCAATTAGAACCCCTCAAATGCCATCAACAAATGGTACATCTGCAAGCTGCGTGGGATGCAACAACAGAACACCCTGAGGTAAGACAAAGGAATGGACCGTCTGAAGGAGACAATGACACAGACTAAGTGAGGACTGCTTAGCCTAAAGGCTGCACTGTGACATTCAAGAAGAAGAAGCTGGCTACCTATTGGAGGCCACCTATCCAGGAGAAAACCAGGAGTGACCAGGAACATGCTGAGGGACATCTTTGGGGCTACTCTTCTTCTGGCTTTTGATCTGGGTGCTGGCTCCTTGGCTGAGGAGATGTGTAAACAAACACAGAATTTTGTGTTTATGACTTGCGTATTTTGCTGTATTTGTCTTGATTTCAACCAAGATATGACATAATCAAGGCCAGAAGGAGGGAGAAGGAAGAAAGTTGGCAAGTAGAGACAGAAATGCAGCCACTCAGAGGGAGATTTCAAGTAGGGAGGATGGCTCTGCCTTCCTTCATGCTCTCAATATCTCTATGACCAAACATTCAAATAAACTTTTTCTTGGTCTTACAAGCCTATGCCTCAGAACAGAATTACCATCTTCTGTGAGCAGCATGCTGACTGTGCTGTTACTCAAAACACTTTGCCACACTTCTTCCTGCCTGTGAGTGACATTCCCAATGCCCTGCAGTCTTGAAAGGTGCAATTTGAGGCTCTCTGGTCTCCAATGAGTTCATTTTCCCATGTTCATACTGTGTTGTCCCAAAGTCGGGTTAGCCAATGATATTGTGCCAAGGCTGTATCATATTCTGTTTCCAGTTCCTAGCCTTCCATGACATGACCAACCCCACTTATCTCCCTTCCAAAATGTAGATTATCTAGTAGATACAAGCTCAGATGCTAATTCTCTCAATGACAATTATTTGACAATTCAATGCATGCATATAATCCATTTGTTCTGTTTACCCCCTCCACCTGGCTCTCTTCTCTACCTCCTTCGCTATCAGCTCTCATCCCCTCCCCTCTACCTCCCCCTTTCCCAGATCATGACTTTAGGTTTTGTTTTGTGATGCATTTTAACAGGGCCTTTTGTGTGACCAGTGGATTGGAACCATCCAATAACATTTAGAAATCTTAATCCTTACTCAGTTCATTCTTCTTTACCAAAACCTCCAGAGCACATGAAATGCCCCTCCTGTCACCTAGGCCACCCTGCTGAGTACGCCTGCTATCAGAATGCTCATTTCCTTTGTTTTTAATTTATTTTTTGAGAATTTCATGCATGTGTGCTGAAATTACAAGATTTCCCTCCACTCTCTAAGTACTCTTTTCAAATCCATGACCTCTTGCATTATTATTGTTGTTGTTGTTGTTTATATTATTCTTGTTGTTATTTGAACTTGCGAAGTTAATTCAATGTTGCTCACGGGTATAAACACTTAGGTCTTGATCACTTAGGATTGGGTAACCTATCAGAGGGCTTGTCCCTGGAGAGGACGACAACTCCTCTCTCTGTGGCCACTACTTTGCTGTAGCCCTTGAAGTGTGGTCTTTTGAGATTCTCTTCCATCCACCAAGGTAGGTCAACTGATGATGCCATTTTTTTCAGGTCTTCTTTAGGTAACCATATTGTTCAGATATCATGAGTACAGCTTCTCCGTTATCTATAGAAGACACTGTCTCACAACTTGAGTCCCAACACCAGTGTGGGAGCCATGCATTGATCAATGCCAGGTGGATTATTGGATTGAATAATACTGTGACAGATAAACAAGCAAAAGAAGGTGGGAGGACAGAAGAGGAAAGGGAAAGTAAGAAACAGCCACGTCTGGTGACTCAGGGAAAGAATGCGTAGATATTATCTTTCTCCATGGGGCCATGTACCATCCATCTAGTATATCACGGTGCGCATGTTTTCTTGGGCCATCTCTACTCGGTTTTTGTTTGTTTGTTTGTTTGCTTGCTTGCTTGTTTGTTAATAAATGCTTGGATATGATTTAGAAGCACATCTGCAGAGAGGTTTACTCTGAACTCCAGCACTTGCATTCCCAGCCCCCACGCCCCACGCCACTGTCACCACACTTCTGCTGGTCCACTCCTTACCTCCACCTCCCACAGGGCTTTGGAACTGGTGGCCGAGGTGGCTGACTGTCGGCCGGTTGTCCTCAGGAAGACATGCTGCTTCTTCCTGTGCTCATCGCATGTGAGAAACTTCTCTTGCTCAGCGTGGAAGAGCCTCACCACATCACCCTGTATGTCCGTGCAAGATGGGAGTAAGGGGAAAATGAATTTGAAAAGAAAACCAGCTTGATGTCCTGAGAAAAGCAGAGTGCCAAAAAGCATCCAACTTACTCCCTTTAAAATGTCATCTTTGTTATCACTCCATTTCATGAAAAGGACGATTTTCCAGCTTGTGTTGCAGTTGACAGAGTTGACCTAGAACGCAAAGCAGAGTTAATTTTTCACATAGCTCCTAGAATCACGATATCATTCAGTCCCAAAGTTCCTCACTGTAGCCAGGAAGGCTGGGCTTCAGTACAAACCTCTCGTTATAGTTCAGATAGCTATGATGTCCCTGTATGCTCACGTCTGAAAGCATGGTCCCCAGCTGGTGGAGCTGTTTTGGCAAATTTGGAACCTTCAAGAGGAGGGACCTAGCTGCAGGAAGTAGGGCTCTAGAGTAGAAAGCCATGAGGTTTATGGCCTGGCCTAGCTTCCTGTCCTCTCTCTCTGATGCCTGTTCTATGGAGGAATGCACAGCCTAACACTTTTGAGCTGTGCCTCTCCCATCTCCACGTCCTCCCCACCATGCCTGTGAACAACAACCCTTATTTGCTTTGTTTCAGGTACTTTGTCAAGGCAATGAGAAGAGCAGCTAATAGGCCATAAATACAGACACCAAGGAGAACAAAGAACCAGAAAAGCCATCTGGGGAGTAAGAAATGAGCAACAAATTTGGGTAACAAATAACCTATTTATACCCATCACTACAGATGCTCCAAATCTGACTTGAAGGTTCAAGCCCTGGTTTTCTCCTACCCCTTTGGGAACCCTGCCTTCTTTTCCTCCAAGTCTCTGGTTCTACAGCTACAAATAAATGTAAAGGCCAAATGAAATCAAATACTTTGAAGATGGAATGAGATACCAAGAAATGAGCCTGGGGCCTACAAGTGAAAATGTTAGTGCTTGTTAGCAGCAGCAAGAGCACTCATTTGTAAAATCACACAGCTAGGGCGTACTAACACCATCTCACCATCTCACCTCATCCTTAGCGGCACCCTAAGAAACTCTACCCTCCTTTCAGACTATGGACACAGAGAGAGAGAGAGAGAAACTCACCGATGGATCAGAGCTCAGGAACCACAGACTGAGATTTGAACTCACATCTTTCTCAATCTAGAGCTCATGTCCTCTCCGTGATACAGATTTTCTAGCACAAGAGAGCTACAACCCCAGGTCTGCAACTGCCTGGTGAGAGGCTTAGCAATGTACAGCTAAAAACTCGATCCCCCCAGCAGGGCTGTGCATGCCTGAATTGCCACCTCTTTAGGATTAAAAAAGGTACTCTACTTAGGAAGACAACTTGGCAAACTGTGCCCCTACAGCTAAGCTAGGGGAAAAGTGGCAAAAGGACTTTACAGGTATTAACAAATTAGAGAATGATTATTCAGTGATGCAAAATTTACAGACCTACAAAACTCATGCTACCCAACTGTGGGCCTTGAGCTCTTCCCCTGCAGAATGCCTGAGTTGCTGCGGAAGTCACATGCAGTGCACATACACTCTGGTCCCACAAGGCCTGTTCCTGGGGCACAAGCTCATCCATATACAGGGACATGGACTTTTTCAAACGTCCTTACCTCATTGCACCCTGGGTTATCCACCAGTTGATGGGTGCTGGCGTGCAGAGGCTGGCCAGCATTGACGGGGTTCAAGACCACCTTGTCACCTATGACCACCTGAAAAGAAAGGAGCAACAGAGCTTTGCAAAGGGAAGAATGGTAGTGCAGCATGGTCCTGGGAGGCCATCTATCTCGGGACATACAACTTTTACAAGCCGATCCGCGCAAGTACGGCTCGTGTTCTGAAAGACGGCTGAGGCTGGATTTCAATGCACAACTGTTGCTGCTTATAAATACTTTGCAAGTTGGTCCAGCGCACTAAGAAAGGGTTTTTTGGTATTTAGTTGAGACACTTGTATAAATAAACTCAACTCAATTTTAGGGAAAGCAGGATACTATTTTGAGCGATCTTTATGCTTGAAAGAATGAAGTCATAGTCATGTTTCTAGAGCAACGATCTTCAGAACTGTGATTACAACATAAGAAATCTATTTTCTAATAGAATTCCTTTATAGCAATAAATGGCTTTTACGTTTTAAAGGTTTATTTTTATTTTATTGCGTGTACATGAGAGTGCCCACCTTGTCTGTGTACCATGTATATTCTGTTCCATGGAAGCCAGAGAGTGCTTTAGATTCCATGCAACTGGAGTTACAGGCCATTTCTTTGGTCCCCAGCAATAGACACTTAAAGATAATGTTGTATAACTGAAACAAATGCCTGACCAGAGACTCATACCTACCCTTAGGTGTCACACAGCCTGATCCTTTCTAGTCCGACCTCCTATCTAAACTGACACCCTTAAAGCACTGAGGCACGAATAGGTCAAACCCTATTAGATGGGAGAAACTATTTTTAAAAAGGTAACTATTCATGTCGTAATCTTAACTAAGTCAAACACATTAAATGACAATGACAGAAAAGCAAAGATTTGCTAAAAACAAATCTCAGATCTCGGTACATTATCAAGTGTGTGTGTGTGTGTGTGTGTAGTCCAGACAAAAATGACAAAGATGTAGGACAGCCTGTATCATTCTCTACCTTATCTCTTTGAGACAAGTTCTCTCAAGGAAACTAAGTTCTTTTTCTCAGTGAGGCTGGCTGGCTAGGGAGTTCAAGGATCTGCCTGTTCTGCTCTCGCAATGCTGGGGTTGAAGGCACACACAGGCAAGACTGGCTTTTATGTATGTGGAGACTTGGGATTTGAACTCAGCTCCTCATGCTTATACAGCAAGCCACCTCCTCAGCCCTGCATTTTCTTTTGACGGTGGGAGAAGAAGGAAAGGAAACAAAAGCAATGTCTGTCTTCTTACAAGATAAAACCCACATTATTTTGAGAATGATACATTTTAGAAATATATATGGTCAGATTTTCTATAACCTGAAATGAATCTAAGTTCATTAAAAAGAACCTATCACTTGTGGCTCAATATTCACTGTAGGCCAGCAGTGAGAGACCAGCTTGCTACTGTTAGATGATATGCATACAATCACAAAATATTTAAACTGACCACAGATTATAAACTTAAATGGCATTACTAAAAAATGTCAAAACTTGGGTTTTTTTGGTGTGTAGGTTTTTTTTTTTTTTTTTTTTTTTTTTTTTTTTTTTTTTGGATGGGAGCGGGGAGGGGGGCAGTTTAAAACAAGGTGTACTCTGTGTAGCCCTGGTTATCCTGGAACTCACTTCTGTAGACCAGGCTAGCTATGAACTCACAGAGATCCACCTGCCTCTGCCTCCCAAGTGCTGGGATTAAAGGTGTGCACCACCACCACCTGGCTTGAAACCTAGTTTAAAGTAAAGGGTAGGTGAGTATTTCCAGAACACTCATGCTGTTTAAGGTGCCAATTTCTTTTTATTTTTTTTCCCCTTAAAGCATCTATTTTAGAACCTTAACAAGGTCAAGTACGCAGTTGATAGCATTTAAACATATTCACCGCTAAGTATGTGCCCACGTAATGACTGACTAATTTAACTAACAGATATCCAGAGTGTTCTCAGTTGCCTTGCAAAGGGATTCCTGTGGCTCTGTATTGTCCAGAATCCCAGGCGGCTACTGCAGTTGAAAGAGATGGAGAAGCAGCCCTGCTTACTGACTCAGGAAGCATGGGGTAAGCATGCAATCCACTCCCATTCCCTACTAAGGCCTTTCCACTTTCTGTCCTTTGGTATCTCCAAAATAGCTGGATATTTCTGGTGCACTCATGGAAATGGAATGGCAAGGGATCCTCAACCAGGATATTAATTCAGGATGGCTGTTCTCAGGGTAAAATCACTGAGGTAATGGGATTTTTTGCAGAGGCCCAGAAGGAAAAACAGCAACTGTATTTAGGTCACACTTCTCTTCTCGTTTCCTTGTTTCCCAAACACCAGTTTCCATAGCAATCGGATCTCTTCTTCTGCCTGTGGCTCCAATGCTAAACTTCTCTTAGTTGAGCCTCAAGCAAGTGAGGGCTGGAAGCAAGACATGGGGCATTTCCTGGTGGGGAAGCTGCACTTACACTGTCCCCGATGGAGCGCAGCTTGTAGAACGGTTGAATGTAAAACCAGGACCCTTCGTTTCCAGCCTCGTCCAGTGTCACTCTCATGGCGTTCTTCTCTAGCAGGGCCGGAAGCCTCTTATTCACGGTTAGGTATTTATTGCTTTTCAAATGCAGGAGCTAAAAATCCACCAAGAGAATAAGGCATGAGCGAGTCTACTCTGCCATAGCTCTTTTGGTCATATAAAATACTTATCAAACATTTCCTCCCAACACCGAGCTGTTTGAGAAGCAGGAGAAACACAAAGTACCTAATGCTAGGAACAAGAAAAGGAACAGTGAAGGAAGCAGAGAAGAGGGCAGGAGGGAAGGAAAAATCGTCTGCCTTTTTACCAGTGTGGCCTTGGACGAGATAGATAATGCAGAAGCCAGTTACGCCATCATCTGGAAGCTGCTAGAGAGGCATGCCATCACCTTGTGGACGGGGCTAGGAACTGTGGTCTGACTAGTCACTGATACACAAGGGGAAGTAATTATGTCAATAGGCAATAGCCGGATTTAAAGGGCAATGCTATCAACGATTGTTATCCCTTGTGATGAACGGGGTGACCCTGGAAATCCACCGTCAATGTTCCCAGCACATTATTCTTTACCCTGGGATGATGATTTCATGAAGCATGGGAGGAGAGAAGATCCAAATAGGAAAGTTTGTCTAATAATCTGGGCCAGTAAGTATTACTAAGGTTCCCCGTGTTGGTAGGTAAAAGAGAAAACAGGAAAGCAAGACTTCCCCGGCTCTAGAGAAGGCCAGCTTGTGACTCCACTGTGGCTGCCATATCTCCTGTTTACATGAGAACACACGAGCACCCTTAAGGGACCCACAGATCTACTGATGGTGTTGCTGAGAGTGGAGGTGTTAATTTGTGAGTCCTGGAAAGCCTATGACCAAGAGAAACGGGAGCGAGTAATGTCCTCCAAGGCCCTTGGTGCTCCCTTGGTGAATGGCCTCTAACCCTCCACACACAGGCTTACTTTCCCACAGGTGAGCCTGAGAACAGAATAAAGCTGAGATCATTTCAAACTACCCTGGAAGAAGAAATGATTACCAATGTTTTGGCATGGATTAGCTGTCAGCATCTCCCACGAAATTTTTTCATCCTTGGTGCCTCCCATTTCTCCAGCCTAACCAACTGAGTGTCTTCTACTCTGAGCCATAGAACACTGGCCTAGCTTAATAGCAGAACAGAACTTCAAAGGGACAGGGAGGAGTGACAACCTGATCTTTGTAGTAATAGATTTCAAGAGCTATTACTAAGACCGAACCCAAGTAACCATTTAATCAAAAAGCATTAGCCAGGAATGATAACTCCAATACCTGTAATCCTAGTAAGATCAGGGCAATCCTAGGCAACTTAGCAAAACTATAAGTTAACTTCTGCAATTCCCATTTTTTAAAAAAAAAAATCACAAAGTTGTAAAACATTTTTTAGTTGCACTGCTCTATACCTAATAGCGATAAAAATACGAAAAAAATCCTTTCTTTTTAGTAATTTACAAGGTTGCAAAAGCTGGAACAGATAACAGATGGACAGAGTACTTAGCAGATATAACTACTGTCGCTGTGCCTGGGTTAAAATGATCTGGGAACTGGGTATGTTAAGATGATCCCTAGGATTTCCTCACAAACTCATCTCTAAGACTGGGCCAGGTCTGATCAGAACCTTCTGGTAAAGACCTGTGGAAGCCTCTTTGGACTGTGTTATTCATTGCAGGTTCAAGGGTACAGAGATATCAGGTGACTCAAACAACCACAAAATATGTCAACAGTTGTGAAATACTTTTGATTAATAAACGATTTATTAAAGAGGGTACAGATGATTAAAGTTTTGTAAAGTAATCCCAATGCTTGGAGAGTGGAGGTAGAAAGGTCAAGAATTAAGGGTCAAGCAGCTACCTGATGAGCATGAGGCCAGCCTGTGCTGCATGAAACCTTGTAAATACATATATTTGTGTGCAAAGAACTCTTTTTCTTTTCTCTGGCAAACAGCTCTGAACAAAAGCTAAAATTTACAGGGCATTCAATTTTCACTAAACACAGAGAACTCCCAAGCATCATAAATTAAGTCAAACCATTACAATTAGGGTCTTCTTCAGGCACGGCGTTTCCCATTTGAACCATCTGGACACACGTGACCAGTAATTGGCTGAGAAAGAAAATGCTTACACCGTGACACAAACCAAGAAAATGCCCCAGTGATACAACAAGAAACATGAGGCGATTGTCGCTGTTTTTGCTACTGTTGTTGTCTAGGTTGTTTTCAATAAAGTAGCTGCCTCTATTGGAGCCCCACTGCCAAGGAAATAGCATGACAAGCGACACAGCTGCTTCCTCAGTTTCTTTCTTCTTCATGCTTCAGCTTCAGAAAAGAAGAGCAGATTGCACCTACCTGGATCACATTGCCGTACTGGATCACGGTCCCCAGCAATTTCCTGTTTTCTGTCTCATTCTGCTTCTTTTCCAGGTCTGCAGCATGCTATAACATTGACAAGGAAGACGGGTCACCAAGAGCAAACGGGTTCTAGTCCTCTGCAGCAATACAGAGCCACTGTCACCAGAACTGAGGAACAAGCAAATCCCTGGGCACAGCCCAAGGGTCTGTGAAATGAGCCAAGAGCTTTGTGAAGTTCATCTAACTCAGCCTCGCTTATGCACCGGCTTATGTCTCAGCTGTCAGGACCTTTGGGGATTATTAAAATGAGCTTTTCCTTCAGGGACGTCATGGACATTTGACTTATGAAAAACTAGTCAAGACCATGTATATATCTTTTAACAACAGAGAAAGAACAGAAAGAATTTTTGCATTCCTCTTGTGATTTGGAAATATTCTTTAAGGCTTTGAAATAAAATAAAAATTGAATTGGAAAGTCGATTTGGAGCAGCATGTGGTTTTGAGAACTTTATTATGAAACAGCTGTGAGGTTGTTTCCTTATTTGTAAAACCAGAATAAAAGCAGTACTTACACCTCATATACATCACCCTGTATAGTGACTGCTCACTGTACTATATGTGGTCTATTATTGATTACTGCCAAATATTTATTCACCATAATCTCTCTAATTTTCATGTAGCTCTTTAAAAGGAAGATGATTACTCTATTTTTAAATAAGAAACAGTCAAATTTAAAGGTTTGGTCAATATCACACAGGTAATTGGATGTTGAGTATAGTGGGCTCGGGTGAACTATTTTCTCTATTGTATATAACAAATTTTGCTTTACTTCAGTTTTAGTTTTTAATCATGAATTTATTAAGTGACAGAGCTAATCCACAAGTGTGCATTTTGGTTAAACTCCTAGTTTGTGGAGTTATAGTAAGGTTGGAAAAATTAGCAGTCAAGTCTGGCATGCTTAGAAAGGTAGCAAGGGCAAACAGAAGGTACTTGAAGGGGCTCCTGGGACCACCACCATGAACAGCTTTTTCTCATTCTTTTGTCCAAGCATTGTTAAAGGAACTACTATATCACAATACGGCAATGGGGAACTACTGACACCATGGACAATAAGCAGCACACTATCATCCTTAAAATGCATCAAAGAAACACAACAGGACAGAATTACATACAGAAAATGACAGAAGGTGACAGCCTAATAACCAATAATGTATTACGACTTCAGAAACATTCGTTTGCCATGTTCTCGTCAGGTAAGACACTGCCAGATATCAATGGGGTCCCTTTCATAGGGAACACACCTTCATCTTCACAGGCCTTTGTGGGCATGTTATCATCCAACTAAGTTGATATGTTAGCAAACCCTCGTTGGTGTTCTTACCACAAAAGGGAACTCACAAGCATTAACACACTACCACAAATATTACAGAAGATTATGAAAGATATATCATAGCATTCAATAATCTTTCATTTTAATTAATTTTTTTATTTACTTATTGTAAACTAGGGATAAAACCCAGGGCCTCACTCATGCTCGGCAAATGTTTTACCACTAAGTTATATTCCCAGTCTTTCAATAAGATAATGTGGTGGGTAGAATAGCAATGGCCCCGTGGATTTATAGATTTGAATTCCTAGCCACTGGGGAGTGACACTACTTGACAGAGACTAGGAGGTCTGGCCTTCTTGGAGTAGGTGTGGCCGTGATAGAGGAAGGAAGTGTGTCACCAGGAGGTGGGCTTTGCACAATCAAGGGCACAAGATGTGCCCAGTCTCTCTCTCTCTCTCTCTCTCTCTCTCTCTCTCTCTCTCCTCCCCTTCTGTTCCAGATATAGAACTCTCAGCTTTACTCTAGTACCATGCCTGCATGCCCTCATGTTTCCTGCCATGATGACAATGGTCATTGGGTCTCTTCACAGCAATAGGACACTGACTAATATAGAAATTGGTACTAGGGACTGGGCAACTGCTCTTGAAGAGTCCAAGAATAAGAATATTAAAAAAATGTAGATTCCAAAAATAAGAATGTAGAAATAAAGAAATATAAAGCTGTAAGCCTAGGAGAATGAGAGTAGACTGTCAGCAGCTTCCTCAGCAGCTTAAGGATTAACTATTAACAGTGGGTTACTCTGCTTTACAACCCATAGCTCTATTTACAAGGCTGAAACATCTCTCTCCAAATTGAGAGTCTAATACGCCCAGCCATCTTTGATTACTGATAGATATGAGCTGAGTCAACTTTCAGGAGATAGATCTATGACCTTTGGGTTATACCTTATCCCTGCTATGTGAAACTGGCCGTATCAAAGGGGAGAGCACAGGCTTCAGTAAATACTACCTGGAAATACCAAGGGAGACAGCAGATTAAGTACAAACACTAGTTTAACTGAAAAACTGTGTTAAGAAAGATTGTAAAGTAAGCAATCTGTATCTGAATTTTACCTTAAGATTGTAAAAATTCTTTGTTCAGATCTAATGCTTGGTGCCCCTACTATAAAAAAGGTGAGTTCAGAAACCGGCCTTTGCCACAGCCTTACAAAATCCATCTCTGGCTGTGGTCTCATCTAGCTGATAAGCTTTTTGTGCCCCATGGAATCTGGTTTCTGGAATAAAGTTTGCTTCTGGTTTATTTGACTTTGGTGGTCTGTCCACATCTTTGGCGACCCCCGTGGACCCAACACTGTCATAGGCCTGACCATGCTTTTGTTTAGAAGAATGTGGACTTTGGTTTTTGGATTAGAAAAGCACTTGAATGTTTTAAGCTTAATGGGTCATACTAGTAGGAGCATAGAAGACAATGGTGCTAAGGGTGATTTGAACTGTAGGGGACAGCTCAAGAGATTTCAGAGGAGAAGAATACTAATATGTGGCCTAGAAATGGTTCTTGTGATATTTGGGTGAAGAATGTAGCTATTTTGGGCCCTTGCACACACACACACACACACACACACAAAAAAAAAATATTCCTGAGGCTAAACTGAAGAGTTTTGAATTAACAGTGTGGACAGAGAAAGTTTCAAAACACCTTAGTATTGATTGTGCCCTTGGTTACTAGTGGCCTGTCTTATGCAGATCTACAATGAAAAGGAGCAAGCTGAGCAAGAAAAAATATACAATGTAGAGTTTGAGGAAAAAGGGGGAACCAGGAAGTATAATGGAGTTAAGTCCCACATTCAAGGAGATAAACAGATTAAAGAAAAGCCTGTTGCTAGATGAGATAAAGCGAGAGGTGACCTCAGGTTAAGATTCAACCCAGCTAAACTTACAACATTCAAGGCCAGCCTGGCCTATGGAGTGAGTTTCAGGACAGCCAAGTTTAGGCACTGAAGGAAACCATGGAAAACAGAAAGCTGGTGAAAATGTAATTGAACAAGAAGGCCATGTTCCAACCCCAGCAAGCAGAAAAATTTGGCAGATTTGGCCATATGGTTCTGGTTTTAGAGTCAAGGATAGAAGAAACGGGTTATGGAATCTCCCCTCACAGTGAAGGAAAGCTGCAGAGATCAGGTGTGTGTCATGGGTGTCCCTGCATGGAGGTCCAGAGAGGCCATCGTGTGAAGCTGTGTAGTGATGCCTGGATTGCCTTGGAGACCCCAAGACAACAGAGCTGCCAGAATCATGAGCTAGCAGTCAAGCAAAGCTGTGGGACCTGGTGTGAAACCAGCCCAAGAAAGAGGAGCGTGTTGAAGTCAACAAAGCTGAAATGAATTGGAGATTTGATGAGCACTTTAACATCAGATATAGAGATGCAGTTTGGAGTTTGCACAGCTGGTTTTTGTGGTCTTCCTTTGGTCTAGAATTTCCTGACTATGTTCCCTTTCCTCCCATTTTAGAATGGCAATGTATATCCTGTGCCATTTTATGTTGAAACTATGTGATCTGCTTGTTTTGATTTTGAATTTACAAGGGGTTACAGTCAAGAGATTGCTGTGAGTCTCAGAAAAGACTTTGAAACCTTGAACTTTTAAACAGTGTTAAGACTGTCATTGACTATCAGAACTTCTGAAGTTGGATTGAATGCAGTTTTGCATTCTGATATGGTTACAAGCCTATGAAGGCCAGGGAATGGAATGTGGTGGTTTGAGTAGGAATGGCTCCTCAGGCTCACAGGTTGAATGCTTGGTCATTAGTGAGTGGTGTTACTTCATAGGGATTATGAAATTTTTGCCTTCTTGGAGTAGTAGGTGTGACTTTATTGGAGGAAGTGTATCACTGATGAGGGCCTCGGGCTTTGGATTTTCAAGGGCCCAAGACAGAAGTCCAGTGTCTCTGTCCTCCTGCTGCCTGCCAGTACAGATGTAGAATTCTCAGCTACCTCTTCAGTACATGTCTGCCTGCGTCCTTTCATGCTTTCTATCATGATAATAATTTATCAAACCTCTCAACTATAAGTATGACCCAATTAAATGTTTTCCTTTAAGAGAACTGCTGTGTCATGGTGTGTCTTCACAGCAACAGAACACTGACAAAGAATAGAATTTAATAACAATTATTAGGGAGAAGATTCTAAAACTAAGCAATGTTCTCAAAATGATTTTAAAACAAGGTTTAGGTGGGCTGGATCAAAACCATAATGATTCCTACAAATTCCGCATCTTCTCAAGCTCTATCTGCGGCGCATGCAATTTAGAAAGCTGAGCTTTGGAGAAAATTACAGGAAGCAATCTCAGCTCACAAGCCCAACCATGTGCAGGAAGACAATGACTTGTCTATCAGTGGGAATCCCTGCCAGGTAGCCACATGTACAGCAGCCCAAAGAGGGGTCACCCATTTCTCTCTCGCTCTTTTTGAGTGAGATGCCAGTCCTCTACTCTCACTAATACAAAGATAAAGCCACGAAATTCCAGTCATCTCTGGTGGTAGAGCCTTGCAGACAACACAGCAGCACTCAGTCTCCGTGATGGGCTCCATACAGGTCTTCAGTTCTGCTCCCAGCCCCCACCCCATCCTTATTCTCCCAATTTCCACCCTGTATTTCCTACTCTAGAGAGCTCTCTGTAGTCTCCACAGGTAGTTTTCCAAACACTAGCCTGGATTCATTTGGAATGAGAGTTTGCACTTACACAGAGTGATTTTTTTTTTTCTACTAAGCTGTTCTCGGCTAATACTGCATTGAAACTGAAGAGATAAAAAAAAATATCGATTGAGGAAAATAAAATATTTTCAAAAAAGAAAATAAAACACCCAAGCAAATGGAGCTTTTCTATGCCCAAAATATCACAGTGGTGAGTTTCATGCTTACAGAATTCTTGAGTAGCACAGCACTTCTTTGGACTCAAATGATTTGAAGATGGAAAATTCTCATGAACCTTTTCTTATTCTCAAGAAATTCCAAAAGCCTCAGCCTAAGGCCTAAGAGCCTAAAATATTTAATCCATATGCTGGCTGGAAGGAGCTTCAGTTGAGGAAATGCCTCCATAAGATCTGGCTGTAGGTAAGTCTATGAAGCATTTTCTTAATTAGTCATTGACGGGGGATGGCGCAGCCCATTGTGGGTAGTTCCATCCCTGGGCTGGTAGTCCTTGGTTCTTTAAGAAAGCAGGCTAAGAAAGTCAGGGGCAACAAGCCAGGAAACAGCACCTTTCCATGGCCTCTGCATCAGCTCCTGCCTCCAGGTTCCTGCCCTGACTTTCTTTGGTGATGAACAGTAAAATGAAAGCTGAATAAACCCTCTTCTCCCCAACTAGCTTTGTTCCTGGTGTTTCGTTGCTGCAATAGAAACCCTAACTCAGACAGTTCTACCCATGCTAAGACTGAGCACAAATCAGTGTCAAGTCAACCATCAAAAAGGTACTACTATTCCAAAACAGAAACTAATTACAAAGAAGTGAAACTGAAGAGCAAGGACAGCTGGCTAAAATAAAAGGAAAATACACAGGAAGTAAGTAGAGATAGAACCAAAGACTACCTTAAAGACACTGTGGAAGATCACAGTTAAAAATTTGTCAAACTATGAATTACAACTTTTCATGTCTGCTAACAAGGTCACTGAACAAACACAGAAAGCAGTAAACTTACGGGCCATTATGTGAGACCACTTCTAAGCTCCTTATAATATAAAGAAAAAAGTCTCTAATTCACTTTTTACTAACAGCATGAATTTAAAATATGCTTGTTTAGTGTAGGGACTCGGAGATGGATTAGTTGGTAAAGTGCTTGCCAGACAACATGAAGACTTGCGTGTTCAATCCCCAAGACCTACATCTACATCAAACACCAGGCAGGAAAGCACAGGCTTGTAATCTCATTGCTGGAGTAGAGACAGATTTATGGGATCTATGATCAGTCAAAGGTGAGCG
>NW_004949099.1:22301345-22339171 GCF_000317375.1 Microtus ochrogaster | reverse complement strand
AACAACATCACAGTTCTGTCTTCTGAAGATCATCACACAAAGCTGACCTGTGGCTTTTTTCTCTCTCACGCACAACGCACAATTGTACATGTGCACACACATATACCTGAACATGCATCAGTCCTTAAATAATCCCCTCACAAGACAAAACTTAGTTTCTAGGACAAAAACATCCATCATGACTTTTAGGTTCAGTAGGCAACATAAGATACAGATTAAAAGGCAGCAAGACCTAGATTGTGCCAGGACCCACAGACTAAGGTTGCCCACTTCCCCGAAAAGAATGAGGTCATGATTTGTTAAACTTTTCAAATTCATCTCATGAACATACTGCAACACAGTGAATTGACAAATTTTCAAAGGAATCTCGGCCAAGGGATGAGGGGAGGGCTTGTCTCAATGGACATAACTTTACTCAGTAATTTTATTTCTAGGCATTTGTCTTTCTAAGACAACCGAACAAAAATAAAAAGTTCCAATTTTTTTTTCAAATGGCCAAAACAATTTGTCAGAATCTTGAATAAGTATCCCTATCCTGCCCTCTCCATAGAAAATGTTTATCTAAAATTTCAATGTTGTCATACAGTGGGGCAATCATGGAGCCATTAAAAGTGGAAATGAAGTCTTCTATTATCTCACAACCAAGTTGTGAAACAAACGAACGTCACTGAAATGAGAGAAAATAGCACATCCCCACCAATGGTTTAAAGTCTCTCGGGCGGGGCAGGGTATGAGCAAAGCACACAAGATGATGAAGACCAAGGTTAGTCTTCAAGGAAGAAGGTTCAGGGATACCAGCAATGAATGGTCTTTCCATTTCCTGTTCGTGTTTGCCTTGGAAGCTATAGCACTCATTTGTGTGATTTTTCGAGCTATATCTTTTTTGTGTCTCTGGCAAATATCCTTTTAAAAGCCATATAATTTTTTTTTATGTTTTCTTTAAAGACCTTGCCAAATGAAATAGCTACTATTCCTTTTCCTTTTATAGTGGATCAAGGACTGTTTATAATTTCTAAGACCAAAATACTCCATCCCAGCTTCTTGACCACTGCCACTACAGTGTGCTCTAAACAAGACCAAGGTGAACCCTGATATAGTCACCTGCGATTTTATTTCAGAAATAAAACAAGCATTGTTAAATCAGTACAGAAGGGACACTGAAAGAGTCGGGGAAGGATATTAGTGTAAGGTCAATGAGCTCTCAATGACGTAATAGGAAACTGAATTAAGGATCCAGAAAAACAGCTACTCATATCCCAGGCTTTAAAAAAAACAATAAAGATTTGTCACTCCCCCGCTTGGCTTATGTCAAATAGCTTAATGACATGCTTATTCTCAAAATCTAAAACAGTGTGGGCAACCATTTCAAGGTCACGGGCACCACTCTCAGGAAACATCAGCTAGAGAGTCTTTGTAACTAACATTATGATACGATAGTGACGCTAACTCATTTAGCCAAGAGACTTCTGGGAAATCAGGACCTAAAGAGTCAAACAAAAAATCCAGCTTCTGCTGGAGGAGTAAGCACACAGTAAGCAGCCACTAGATGTCATTCTCCTTCAGAGGGCTGTGCACATCGCTTACCACAGTCAAAAGGATATTGAGTGGTCTAGACAACAAATTCCTTAAATGGCATTAATTAAAAATAGCCTGACCTCTGACTCCCGGGTGCTGCCCAGTAATTGACCAAAATAAAAATGAAAACCCACTGGAGACCAGCCACCAGTCCCCACAGGCAAGGAAGACTTTCAGAAGATTTGGGGATAAGGGGGGAAAACTCCAACTAAGCAAAAAAGTACCACCCACACAAAATCAAGGGCAGACCATCATTCAAGACGGAAAGGCCATGCCAGCCAGTTCACATCGGGGCAAAGAACTGGCTTTCCTAGCATTAAACAAACAAACAAATAGCATGAAGGACATAATATTCCCTCATCTTTCTGGTTCTCTTATCTCTTAGTATCTCTGTCTCTCTGTGTGTCTGTCTGTCTATCTCTCTCTGTCTCTCTCTGTCTCTGTCTCTCTCTCTGTCTCTCTCTCTCTCTTTCTCTCTCTCTCTCTCTCACACACACACACACAGAGGGGGGGGGAGGGAGAGAGAGGGGGGGGGGCTTTTAATCACATTTAAGAATAGATTTAAAAGAACACTTCTTTTGCCCACTCCAGTTGCAGTGTAAACATCAAAAGAAGGCATAGATTACTGGTTGCAAAGGTCCTAAAGACTCACATCTGGCTTTAGCCCAGCCATCCGGAGTTGCTGTGGAGCATATGCTTTAAGCCTTAACTGAATTAGCTGCCAGCATACTTTAAAAATCCAAGTATTACACGCTGAAGCATCGATTTCTATCTTTACTTGTCAAAGCAGAAGCCATGTGCAGCTCTTAGTCCACCTTCCCACACAGCACTGCACTGCAGGGGGGTGGTGCTGTTTCTGCAGACCTGCACGTGTAGGAACCCCAAGGGCAGCACTACCCTACAAGCCCCTTTTATTCTTGTTGGCTTCCTGATGGTCTAGAGGAGTATTAATCTGAACCCCTGCAAGGAGAAAGGCACAGAAGAAGAAAGAGCTGGAGATGTACTGCTAAGATCTCACTGTACAGAGTGACCTTCATAGCAGAGATGCAAAGGCAAGACAACTAAAGACACCCAGGGCTTTCACAACGATAATGCCCTAGGTCTCTGCACCCAGTGGTGCTCTCCTAGGAGCAAGGAGAACGGAAGGACCTTCCCCACCCCTTCGACGAGAGGCCCACGTTCCCACCGCAGGCTTGCAGGAGTGGGGCTGGGCTTCTGATTGGCACCATGATTGGAAGAGGAGGAGTGGAGCCTGTGACATTCAGTAGACAGGAGTCAGGTAGGCTGGTTCCTATGAAATGTCGGGCTTGGTCCTGTGCAGTAAGCTTTCATTTCATCCCACACAATCTTAGGGCTGCCTAGACATTTACCTGGGTTAAAAGGCACCTGTAATTTTCATAACTCAGGGCCCCACTCCACTTTACACCTCAGCAAAGAGCATAATTGTGTGCGTTTCGTTAGTACTGTCACCAGTATATTTTTCCCCCAAAGTGCAGGTACTGTTGAATGAAGCAAAGAGTATGCTGTATGTTCTTCATAACATTACTGAGAGTTGCTGGTCATTTTGAAAAGCGCCTTAGCAGACAACATGCTTCCCACATCCCAAGTATTACCTGCTGGTATCAGTCAAGTCCTGCAAGCCCTGATTCCCTTGTCTCCCGGGACAGCTGTCACGACACATTAACTTAAGTGTACTATTTATTATGTAACTTATCGCTTTTTAAAAATTTCTCCTTTGTAAGTTATTTTAAAAACTGATACCTAAGAATCCATTGAACATCTGCAAAATCGTACAGTATTTTCTATGGGGTGGGAGCAATGAGCCCATGGCGCCTAAGGCCAACATCACAATCACTCTAATAGTGACGTAATCCCTTCAATCATTAACAGTATCTCTAGCCTCCATTCTTTCTTCTGCTCTGTTAATCCCGGAGATGCCTCACACTGAGGATTACATGTTACTCCCCTCTTCCTCCAGGAAGCTTGCCCTAACCCCTGGGCCACATGGTCTTAAACAGCAAAGGACAGTTTGCCCTGCATTGCCTCTTTATTAATTATAAGGTGGCATTACCTCTTCGTTCTTTATTTGCTAGAAGCTACTAGATGGTTAAGGTAAATCCTATCTCTAGAACCTAGTAGAACCCTCAGGCATCCAGTGTTTCTCGTGTGTCCTGACACCATGGGAAGAACTAATAACAGGTGAGAACAAGAGAAGATGCCCGACCTTGTACGGCTGCTATTTTCACGAGTGACAAATAATTAAGGAACTCATTAAACATAATTGCAGACTATACTCAGCACTGAGAACGACATAAACAGGAAGCTGAAGTGGGAAAATCAGGAAGCATCTCTCGGAGGAGTATGTAGGGAGCACTCTGCTGAGAAGGGTGCAAAGGTCCTAGCTGAAGAGCAGCCTGGCTAAGGATGACCCAAGCAGAATTAGCTGGGAGTGGGAAAGGTCATGTGACTGGGGTGAGTGTGGGCTGCTCAATAAAATAAAGTGAATAAATCCTCCTATAATAAGAGTATAGTACCGTGTACTGTATTATACTGTATTTTACAGTGCAGTATAGTAAGAGTACAGTAGCTCCAGAGAGACGTTCAGAGTCCAGGCACAGACAACCACACACATAACAGGAAAACGTTTGGATTTCATTTCAGGCACACTGGGAGATAGTCTGCTTCACAATGGCCTCAACATGAGCTGACAGAAGGTAGGACCCCGAACACTGGATCTTGACTGAAACACAGAACCCTCATTGCAACAGCGTAGGTTGAGGGAAGGACCCCTTCTCATAACATCAACCTCATCAGATGCAAATGGCTATGACACTGTCACATCTGAGCTAAAACAGAACAGGCTCAGACCAGAAACTCTGCGAGCTCCTCCAGGGCCCAGCATCCATCTTCAAGCTATGACTGAAAACCAAGCAGCACCATGTTTATGTTTCTCCTGTCTGCTTCCTGAATACCTAGTGTATGTGAATCCTGACTGCAGACATGAGGGGCTCAGCAAGAAACAAGAGTGACACAAAGACCTGAGCCCATGCAATTTACATTCTAAAAAGACACAGAAGTGACGTGGAGAGAACTAAAACCGTGTGAGGTATGGAGTAGTCACTAATTCAGTAATGTTACACCGGATCCTTCCAAGATCCACCTTCCACACATCACACAGAGCTTCTACAAAGCTTAGCCTCCAGGTGTCAGGTAGCAGAAGAATTCCATCATAATTTTACAGAGTAATTGTCTCAGAAAGGCTCAGAGACTTGCTGTGGTGCACAGTAGGTCAGCAGTGCCGTGAGCACTTCTCTTACTTGTCAATCAATATGATAAGCACAATGATGACTGTCAAACTCTATTAGAGAATGAACAAAAGTTATTAAGCATTAACTAGGTGACTGGTGGTGTTCCTACGACCTCCATGTATCCTTTACTGTGTTTCTCCCAGCCTCCTTTTAAAGTGGACATGACCATGACCATTGTGTTCATTTTATGGGTAAGGAGCAGAGTCAGAAGGAGCTATATGATTTGCCCAAGTTCAAAGAAAATAAATAGTTGAGCCAAGATTCAATTCCAGCTGCCACTTTGCCTCAAGCCACTCCTGGAAAGTTTTGTGGGTGCAGGGCAGGTGGAGGGGGTAAAGAGTATCACTTCCCTGAAAAATAACTTAAGATGGCTGTAGTTTATTTCTTCTTAGGTTTAAAAAAAAAAAGTCAGGAGAATGGAGAGAGAGTTCTGTAGTTAAAGAGAACTGGCTGTTCTTGTTGAAGACCTAGGTTAATTCCCAGCTCACAGCCATAAGCAACTTTAGTTCCAAGAAATCCAAAGACCTCTTCTGAGCACTGCATACACAAATGGTGCACAGATATATACACAGGCAAAACACTAATACAATGATGATGATGATGATGATGTGATGATGAATTTTAAAAGCCATCAGATTGGGTCAGAGACTGACATAAACAACCCTGTCCCAGCCACCCTCAGGGTCCATCCAGATGACCACTCTGGACATCCCCATCCCTGATACTGTCATCTCCATACATACATGCAATTTGTTGAGCAGCACCGCATCTGTTGTGCTGTTAGCCCCAGGCTTAGCAGCTTTCCAGAACTGTTTCTGCGCAGAGTATCGGTTCATAGGACATAGTTTAAAGAGGCAATCTAGAAAGAAAAACAAAAGGCAAAAGCTGTTACTGGGGATGCTATATACTCAGCCTATGAAAGAAGGCTTCCCAGTTTTACTAAGGTTTTATAATATCTTATACATGTGTGTTGGTACAAAGCCCTTTTGCCATCACTGTATAAAGCTACAGATGAGGAAACTGAGGTTTACAGAAAAACAATCAATTGTCTATTGTCACCAAGGCAGTTAATGGCAGAGCTGGGACTACATGTCAAAACCCAGTGTTCTTAATCTTTCACAATTACCACCATCCATCCATGGTAGATAACCCTAAGCCATAAAGTCCCCATTGAATACAACAATACATACATGTATTTTTGGTCTTACTGAATTTTTTTAAGTGCAAAATAGACACATACACACACGGCTTACTTGAAAGCACTTCCTAGAACAAAGGTCTTTTAAGTGACGTGCATGATGACTCTGTGGGATATAGAAATTTCAAAAAGCAAAATTCAAATTGAAACCAATAGATATGCCCTCGACCCCTGTGATCAGTGCATCCTAATTGATCCCTGTTAGTAGTCCCGGGTTTCTGTGACTAGACTAGACTAGACTAGACTAGACTAGACTAGACTAGGATGGCCCTATTGTGTAGGCCTCCACAGCTAGACTAGACTAGACTAGACTAGACTAGACTAGACTAGACTGCCTTATACAGCATGGACAAGTGACTTCCAGATTTTTCTAAAGAAACTGACACAATGACTGTAGCATCAGAGCAACTAAGCCAATAACAGAAAGGCAGATGTGACCCTACTCTTGCTCTTCCTGTCAGCCACCCCAAAGTAAAGAATAAGGATCTAGTCAGATCTGAGTCAAGGTCACGCAGCAGGTAGAAACCATAGGAAAAACTTGCAGCATACTGTCTTGGGATGATGAACCTTATCCTAAAGCAGCTGTAACAATCTGAGTGTGAAATGTCCCTGACAAATTCACACTAAGCACTGACTCTAGCAGGTGGCATTGTCTTGAAGGCCATGGAACCTTCGGACAAGGCCCTTATGTGGTGGATGAAGACCATGGATGGGCCTTTTAGGGTTAGGACTGATCCTACTTCTTCTTCTTCTTTTTAATGATTTATTTATTCAGTATGCATAGTGTTCTGCCTGCATGTGTGCCTATACGCCAGAAGAGGGCACTAGATCTCATTTTAGATGGTTGTGAGCCACCATGTGGTTGCTGGAAATTGAACTCATGATCTTTGGAAGAGCAGCCAGTGCACTTAACCTCTGAGCCATCTCCCCAGCCCACTGACCCTACTTCTTGACAAAACACTCTGCTTCCTATCTGCTGAGAGGTGAATGAACTCAAAGCAAGCTCCAGCCATCTCAGCCCGACCAGGATGTTCTCCTTGACCGAGGCATTGACTCTCTTCCAAATCAAAGAACGAAATAAATTCTTTCCCCTCTCAAGTGATTTCTCCAAGGTGTCCCCTTACAGCAACTAAAGCGGGAAGGAAAACAAGTCCATGCTGTGATGAGGCATAAAACAATGTGGCCACTGTGTTAAACGAGACACTACATTTCTGTGTCATCGCCATCTTTCTCACTAAAGTCTCATTTCTCTACGCCTGCCTATTTTGTCCTGTATTTATTTAAGTTCAGTAACACTTGTATACACAACTTTTTAAATGTCCATTTATTTTAAGAGGACCATGCCAAAATAAAAAGTCCAAAGGGCTGGAGGTGGGGGTAGAACATGTGCTTAGCTTGAACAAGTTACCCAGAATAAAAAAAAAACAAAAATTCAGAAATAATTTCCTTAGGAAACTAGTTTTTAAAATCAATACCACTGAAATTAATTTTGACATACTAGATATTCATATAGTATGATAGAGAGTGTAAAATTAATAAACTTGGAACAAATGCCCAATTTGGAAAAACCACACCCTTTAAGTACATGAGGAGGGACAAATCACTTATTCTCATCTGCTCATTAAAACAGATTTTCCTAGAAGACCTTCTCCAATAAATCCTGCTTGTTCAAATAATTATCTCAACATAAGAAAAATCCATATACTGCCCTTGCAGGGATGGAATTAAGTCCTGAGTGAATGTGTATTACTGACATGGACACAGTCCTGTCAAGGGCCAATGCCTCAGAGGATGGAGAAGTCTCACCCCGTCTCAGTGCAAATGTCCACTGTATCTTCACCCTTCCACAAGGTGTTACAGCCTGAGGACTGCTCGTTAGAGAGAAAGCTCCTGCAAGGATGAGACACCCCTGCCTCCTTGTCCAGATGTACAACATAAACCCCGCCTACTCATTTATCTGTATGCAATAACCCCACCCTTCCTGGTCAATCGTACCTAAGAAACATGCCAAGCTTCCTGAGCACTGCAGGTTTCCTTCAGAGAGCCCAGAGCAGCCAGTCCCAGTTGGTCTATGTGCCTGTGTGCTTGTCATCTCTTTGTTTCCTAGTTGCTCTCATCACGTCTAATCTGGACTCTCTGGAGTCATGCAGCACAAAGCTGTGTCCAGTTTATAAACACTAAAACCTTATAATTCAGAAAGTTCTTTCTTTTAGTGAGGCAATAAATTTTCTCTATGTATTATACTTGCAAATCCTTGATATCGTCAAGAAAAAAATCTCTTAATCATAGAAGCAAAAGGAACATTTTCCATTTTACAATTTCATCAACTCAGTATTCTAGATGGTCACAAACAGTTCATTCCAATAAACATGGGAGTGTTGAAATCCATCTTTATCAAGTATCTGATTCATCTGCTGTAAGTAATTTTCATTACATAGGAAAGGCACTGCCCAGGTCTTTCCAGAACAAAAGGCACGGCAGGAAAACAGCGTAAAAGATAAGGCTGCTCTCTGTGCCAATCATCAAAGGGGTAAGTTATGGTCATTTACAGACTCAGTGGAAAGTGACAACATCACTTAGAGAGACTTTTCCTACCATCACGATGAATTCAAGCTCTCCAACCGTCTCCTGAATAACCACACTACTGGTCAGGACCAAATGTTCTATCTTCTTCACAGGATCCAGGTGGCATCTAAGCTGAGCCAAGATGATTTCCTTAAGTTAACACTCCCCACCTCACCCCGAACTCCTTTACTGGAACTGGACCTGTGGCTGGCACATGTCACAGAAGTATTCCACCATGCTGCTGCATCCCAAGTGATCCTCCTGTCTCAGCCTCCTTCAGAAACAAGCCCAGCTAACCTATCACTTAAACAAAATGAAAGGATTCACAAATAAGTCACCAGCAATGTTTTTAATATTTTCAGTTATTCACTGAGAATTTCATACATGTACATAATATGTTTAATATTCACTCCTCCCGCCACTCCTCTCAGGTCCTCCCCTGCATCCCCATCCCCACTTCATGTCCTTTTTGAAAAAAAGATTTATTTGAGCAGGGCGGTGGTGGCGTACGCCTTTAATCCCAGCACTCGGGAGGTAGAGGCGGGTGGATCTCTCTGAGTTCGAGGCCAGCCTGGTCTACAAGAGTTAGTTCCAGGACAGGCTCCAAAGCTATAGAGATACCCTGTCTCGAAAAATAAATAAATAAATAAAGATTTATTTGTGTCCGTGAATATATGTATGTTCATGCATGTGAGTTTGGACGTGTGTGCAGGCACCCACCGAAGTCAGCGGAGGGCCTCGGATCCCCTCAAGCTTAAGTTACAGCTCAACATAAATGAGGAAATCAAAGAACCAAAAGTCCCCTGAAAGGGCAACAAATGCTCTTAACTGCTGGGCCATCTTTCCAGCCACTCCCACCTCAACTACCACCTCTCTTCGCTTTTTATAACCCACTGGGTCTGTTTAGCAGCACCAATTTTTAACATATGACTTACTTTAAGGACCAATGGCACTAACAATTTCAATTCTCATCAATGGTAAGATATAGGAAATAAAATGGCCTATTTTTTTTTTACCTCTAACATACTTCATATACCAACAGCTTGCTGCTATACATAACCAAAACCTAAACAACAACTAACAACTTGACTTAAGTTGATATGAGGAACAGGCACAATCCATGATGCTAAGGAGTAGGAAGCAATGGGAAGTACCATCTTATACCTGTGTATGCTGTGGCCAAGTCACTTAGCAAACAAACAGGCTCTGCCACACAGGCTCAAAACTCAGCAGGAATCTAAGCAATGCACAATTGAAAGCCTTGAACAACTTTCTCAGCAACTATTTTCCTTGGATGAAATGTAGCATTGCATAGGCTGAAGTGTATTTACAACCAACTGTCAATGTAAATATAAGAGATGCTAACACACTAGTAACGGAACCAAATTAGCCTTGCTGATTTTGCCCCATCTTCCTGGTTGCCTAGCAACGGATTCAAAGTGAAAATTAAATTAAGCACTCAAATATAATATTAAAGTACCCTTGTAGAATTTTGCAATTTGAAGGTTCCACGGTGCCCTTTGCTATTTGGATGGCACAGCAGAGCAAAATTAAAGTTCTGCTGGGTCCCAACACTGTGCTAAGTATAGAATAAGACATTCAGTAGCATATAACCTATAAGGAGGGAAGTGAGCGTGTTTGCGTGCATGTATGTGTATATACACAAATACACCCACACACACACTGTGGTTTGGTCTCATTCCAAAAACATGCCACAAAGGAAATCTTATATGACAGGTGTTATTTTAGGCCTGTGAGGAATAAACTAATTTATAAACTAAATTAAGCTTTCAAAAAAAATCACTTAGGAATATTCCTAAAATTTAGCATAATGGATTAGAAGAGAACTCAACTGAATTAAGGGGTTGCTAAATGTTCTAGGGCTGGGTGAGCTGACACCAGAGAGATGAGGGTTCAGCTACCTTCAATGGCTTAAATGCACTTTAGAGCTCAACTGGAGAAGAAATGATGTACCGCCTAGGAGATGTATGTGTTAACAGTGAAATGAGGGCTTGGTGTGGGTACTTAAGAGAAAACCAAAAGGAAGGGAAGAAGGAAGTGTTTTCTCAGAGGCTACACCAAGGAATAAAGACCTCCACACCACCCATCTAACCTGTGCCTAGAAATTTCAACTCCAGCCTAGGTCCCTAAGGGCAGAGACCTAGGGATATAACAGCTGCTCCAGAAAGGTATTGATGCATTAGTGATCCAAATGTGCTATGATCCTGGGCTCCAGAAACAAAGGCTGGGGGAGGGGTGGTCTTCTGAAGACACTTCCAGCTCTTGGCTTCCAGAAGACTCTTCACAAAATCAAACACTATTCAGGGAAGCCCTTTCTATGTGCAGGTCCTGGGTACAGAGAACAGAACTAGACACAGCAGTGTCTTAAAACACTGTCAGTGACAGACAGACAGACAAGTGGAATCACATCAAGTCCTTAATACTTGAGAATTAAATGGAGCAGTCAAAATGTAATGCTTTGCAATTCAATAGCCTTCTGTTACCCTTTGCTGTCTGTACAGAGGGGCAAGAATTAGCGGCATGAACTGTCTTTGGACACAGGTTCACGGAGAACCAGAGACTCCCACAGGCCATCAGCAAAACATCTCCAGAAGCAGCACATCTGAATGAAGGTAGACCTGAAGGGCAGAACGGGAATGCTAACTTGACAGGGATCACCCAGGAGACAAACCCCTGAGTGTGTCTAACAAGGAGTCTCTATGCGTACGGATCCTGAAAAGGGCAATAGATGGAAACAATCACCTCACTCTGCTTCCTGACTGCTGATGCAGCATGACCATCCCCCCTCCCACACACACACATCTTCCTCACCAAGATGGACTGTACCCCAAACATGAGTCAAAATAAACCCTTCCTCTGCTCAATGGTTCCATTGCGTATTTTGTCACAACATGGAGAAAAGTAATTAACAAGGAGGAGACACTCTGTGGTGAAAGCATTCCAAGAAGAAGACACAGAAAGTACAAAGGCCCTGAGCTGGGGGTGGGGGTGGGTTGGTGGATAATGCTTGCAATCTTGAGAAAACAAGAAACAGGAGACTTGGAGCAACATCTCAGTGGATTAGAACACTTGCTGTATAGGCATGAGGTAGAATCTCCAACACCTATATCTCAAGGCAACACGGCTAGGCATGCCCATAACCCCAACTTGGATCCAAAAGTACTCACACACACACAGAGCATATTACACACACACACACACACACACACACAGAGAGAGAGAGAGAGAGACAGAGACAGAGACAGAGAGAGAGACACAGAGAGACAGACAGAGAGACAGACAGACAGAGAGACAGACAGAGAGACAGAGGGAACAGTAAGCTATAGGAGTTGTGTATCTAGAAGCTACAGCATGAAGAGTAGCAGAGAGCTGGGGTGGGGTGGGGGCATCTGGGTCTTGGTAAGAGCAGTGGGAAGTCACAGAGGGTCTTAAGCAAAGACAGAAGAACTTAGTATGCCTTATGAGTATATGGGAGCGCTCTCTCTCTCTCTCTCTCTCTCTCTCTCTCTCTCTCTCTGTTTAGTTAGTTTTCTTTGTGTGTACTTGTGTGTGCATGTGTGGGTACACGCATGTGAATATGTGAATACAGGTGCCTGAGAAGGCAGGAAGACAGCATCAGATCTCCTGCAGCTGGAGTCATAGGTGGTTGTGAGCAGCCAGATATGGGTGATAGGAACCAAACCTGACTTCTCTGCAAGAGCAATGTGCTCTCTTAAGAACTGGGCATAGCTCCAGTCCTAGAGGAGAGTTCCTTTCCATCGTGGAGCCCAGGAAGAAAGTAAACTAGGCAGGAGTGAGCATTGGGGAAAGGAGTAGAAATCATTGACTTTATCTGGACTCTACCAAGATTGGGATATGCCTAAAACATCCAAGCAGAAATGGTGAGTAATGTGCAGGTCAACCAGCAGCCACAATGTGGAAAATGCCGAACAGCTACCAAGGAGGTCAGGAGGCAGAAAATGAAAAGGGATGATGGGAGGAGCAGAAGGCAAGGAAGTCATGATTAGAATACATTGCTGTTGCCTATCAGGGTCTAGGGACATCCCCGATTCTCTACTGAAATCAAGAAAATACATGGATTTGAGATTTATAAAAACTTGAGCTTGATTAACAATTTTTATACAGACAGAATAAAGTCCTCTACTTCCATCTCCAGGGGGGGAAATGAAGAAAATGATGGATCCTTTTTTAAAATTTAAATCCAGTATTATCTATGAAACCAAACTTTATCTTCCCAAGTTACAAATTAAGCTGGAGAAAGGAGGAGGACAGAACTTGACAGGTGAGGAAGAAGAAAGCTTGTGTTTCTCTGGAGGAAAACCAAGAGGCGGCTGGCAGAACTCCAGGAAGGTTCGGGAGCTGGAGGCTGCAGCCAACAAGCGTGGGACAAGTTAGGCAGAGGACAGGATGGACTGAAAGGCTAAGAGCAGGCCATCGGACCTTGATACGCACCACCGTCATACACATACAGTCAAATACGTGTGCATTCCTCGAGGAGGGGGTACAGCTGGGGTGTGCTGACAGGAAGGGGTGGGCAGAGGTTCTGAAGTCTCAGACACCAAATGTGGTAAAGGGGTAAGAGATGGAACTAGACGTAAATGGATCAAATAGAAATGTACAGATGGGATGGTGAGGTGTACGGACTCTCACTAGCTGGGACCTGATCGCCAGGTGAGAATCTACAACAGGAAATGTCAATCAGGGTATCTTTGGGCCACCTTTGGTCAGCTGCAGCCCACCTGCGCATGGCTCACAAGCTAAGAAGGGTTTCACATTTTTACATAATCGGAAACAAAAAAACATGTTATTTTATAACATAACATTATATAGAATTCAAATTTCAACATCCATAGAAAAGATGAATGACTCTCGCCAATAGGAACATTTATGAAACATTTGTTCTCTTGTTATATAATATCCTTAGTTTTGTCTATTGAACTGCAAAGCTTAAAATATCGCCTGTCTCAAGGCTGCAAGCTTGCTCAGTGGGTAAAGGCATTTCCCATATAAGCCTAAAGACTTGGAGTTTAATCCCCAGAACCCAGGAGAGGGATAAGGGTGGGAGGAGAGAATCAACTCCTGGAAGTTATCCTCTGACATTCATAGATACAGTAAATAAAAATACAAATATTACTTTAAATATTTCCTGTCTCATCCTTTACTGGCAATGTATGCTGACCTGAGACTTGGAAGCTCCTTCTGAGAAGACACAGAAAGCCCCAGAGAGATGCCCTACCTGAAGCCCTTTGTGAGAGAGGTGCCTTGCTATTGGATAATTTGTGAATGGAACTACCCATTCACAAACCCTACAATCTCACGCCTTTTCATATCTATACAATACCCAATAAGCTGCTTCAGGCTTCTCTTCCTATCTCATCTACAGAGATAACCAAGATGAGCAGACATAGGACCCACCTCCCAATGCTACACAGAGGTACTTGACAACTGACAAAAGCAACTAACCCTGAAGAAGCAGAGAGAACAGAAAAAATGGAAGAGAGAAAACAGCAACACTATAGTCAACAACCTCACAGGTTAAGACTGAAAATTATCATCCTAAATATGCATGACACCTTAAGAGGTGACAAAGAAAAGAAATTTAAAACAAGGAACCTGAAATACAAGGACAATGCAGTTTTTGAACATAATAAGTTTTGGAAATCAGGTTGGGAGACTTTTTCCAAAAGTAAAAACAGAGGAAAGAAGAGAAAAGGAACTAGCGGCTAAAACCCACAACTACAACACCTAGGGATTTCAGAACAAGACACTGCAAGTGCAGAAAATTACTAAAGAAAAAACATCCTGGGCTTGGAGAAGATGACTTTCTAGGTTGAAAAAAAAAACCTCACCAAATCCCTGCATGTGGTGAGAAACCATACATATGGTGGAAATAATTTAGAATAACAAGGAAAAAGATGCTTGAGTCTTCTAGCAATGGGAGGGGAAAGCACCAACTCTTAAACAGCAATATTAAAAATAGAATAATAATAATAATATCAGACACTTCACATTAACTTCATATTGTGATGCAACACAACCATGCCTTTAAAATACTTAATAACGATTCTCAGCCTAGAATTCTGAGTGTGCTAAATAACCAAGAAGGCTTGAGAGTCAAATCTCTAGTCAGGAAGCTGTCAGAGGATACACTCTACCCAAAGATGGAGAGGGCACTTCCTGGGTTACGTCTATCTGTGTGAAGGTATATGCACATGAGCACACATTCTTGCAGAGATCAGAAGAGGGCATCAGCTCCTTTGGAACTGGAGGTTGCTGAGGAGTTGTAAACGAGTGCTGGGAAAAAAACATTTTTATTATGATATGTAGAAACATTTCTTTGAATGTATGCATATGTACCATGCATGTGGCTGTGCCTGGGGGCCCTGGACCCCCGTAACTGAAGCTACATGCCTATGATCTACCATGTAGAACTGGAAACTGAACCCAAGTCCTCTACAAAAAAACAAATGCTCTTAGCTGCTGAATCATCTCTCCAGCCCTAGAGAAGACATTTAAAAAATAGTTATTTGGTGTGTAAAAGATGGTACCATAGTTCAGCTCCATTTCTGTGACATGAATTAAATGTTTAACTATGGCTATCAACATCACAAACAGCTATGGTAAAGAAAGTTGCATCATGGCACATAGTGCAGGGCCTTGTCACTGAAACAAGCTGAAACAAAGAGACCAAAAGCCCTAGAGGTAGTACAGTATTAAGGACAAAAGGGACAGGTAAAGGATCCCTTGCCAATGGAACCATACTGTAGCTTGCAGAGTGAAAAGAGATTCAGTATATACTATAGGTGATATAGGCAAAGAAAAAAATAAACAAGCCTTCGGTCCAGAAAAAGGAGCACATGAAAGTCATGCTCAACAGTAAATAATATACGCACAATCATAAAAGCATAAGGCAGAGTATTAATTTAGCTAAAATAAAGTGGAAATGAAATATGGTGAAAGAGAAACAGAAGTATCATTAAAGCCAATGCCATATATACTAGCAGTAAGTGGACAAGTGATATTTAAAACAGGCTAATAATCTATAGATACCGAAAAGTAGTGGTAAACACCAAACCAAAGAAAATGTTAAAGTATTTCAAACTGACCCTGAGAAGTGCAAGGTGTGAGCTATTATTGTTATTAATTGTATTCCATCAATATTTGATAAACACAAATGATGGAGGAGGGTCATCTGTCTATGTGTTACTTTCATTGGTTAATAAAGAAACTGCCTTGGCCCTTTGACAGAACAGAAAATTAGATAGGCGGAGTAAACAGAACAAATGCTGGGAAAAAGAAGGCTCAAGGCAGACGCATGGAGCCAGCCACCAGGTCAGACATGCTGAATCTCTCCCAGTAAATCACCACTTCATGGTGCTACACAGATTATTAGAAATGGGTTAAGCAAGATGTGAGAATTAGCCAATAAGAGGCTGAAACTAATGGGCCAGGCAGAGTTTAAATGAATACAATTTGTGTGTTGTTATTTCGGGTGTAAAGCTAGCCGTGAGGAAGCCAGGCGGGATGAAATGCAGGCCTGCTTGCCCCATCACTACACACAAAATCTACCCACGTGACATAGAATCAATCATTTCAGAGTGTTCAACTTAGTGGCAATTAGACCTTTGGCAGCACTGTACAACTGTCATATCTCCCGCCTTCCCAATCAGTGTCATCGTTTCTCAATGGAAACCCTGTCCCTACTACTCAGCTGCCCCATCTGTGATTCATATTTGAATTTTGAAGGAGGTACATGTGTTAATGAAAACATTCATGACTTTAAATTACTTCTGGGTACTCAGTTGTTCACTCGGTCCTGGAATATTACTTTACCTTACAAATGCATGCAGAGGAGATGGTCTAGGAAGGCGCGAGGAGCAGGCAGGCTGCCTCTCGGTCGCGATGGTTGGGAAGCAACTCAACACTTTCACTCACCATCAGTGACCTCAAGAGGCGGAGTAGCTAAGACATGGTGTTCAGCTGAGCCCTGAGAGAAGCACTGAGAGAGGCACTGAGGAGCGCTCCCTGCGTGCCTATAGTTTCTGTCACCAGGACTTAAAGTTTGTCTGGATTTGATTCACCTCGTGCCTCATCGACTGGCTCAATCAATTAAACATGGACTCCTCCAGAATCATGATCCTAAAAAGCTGCATCACAAATAGGATAAGCAACCAACAAGCTATTACTGTTGAAAACAACAACAACAACAACAAAACTCCACTTAAGGGCTGGGGAAAATGACTCCATTGGTAAAGTGTCTGCTGCACAGGCAGGAGGACTTGAGTGTGGACCACCAGCATGCATATAAGATTAGAGGCTGGCAGCCTGAGCCTGCAATACCAGAGCTGGGCACGGGGTCAGAATGGTAAAAATAGGTACAGTCCTGGGGCTGGCTGCTCAGCCAGCCTATCCAAAATGTTGAGTTCCTGGTTTGAAAAGAGACTATGTTTCAAAAATAATGGTAAGATGGAGAGCAATTGCGAAAGACACTTGACATCAACTTCTGAACACCATGCGCACACACGCCCCTGTATACACACATACACACAAAAATTTAAAAATGAAAAGACAAAACTCTTCATTAATCCAGAATATATAAAGGCAACTTTTATCTCTAGCATGTGTGCATGCATGTGTGTGTGTATCACAAATAATAAAGCAACAACTGTGGATCACTCACAGCTTCGTTTTTTGTGAGAAGAATGAAAAGCAACAGCATGAGTTCAGGGTGAGGTAGGAGGAGGAGTATCAGTTCGTCACCAAGAGAATTTCTTATCAATGAAATAGAAATACAAAATATCACATACTTAAGAATCATCCCAGCGGAAACTCACTACATGATTAAGAATGGGTTTGCCTTACTGCTGATTCTGCCATACATGCATTCAATAAACATGGGACAAAAAAAGAGCAGTTCACAAAACCAATCCTGTGTCCAACAAACGCCTTTCAGTGAGCACGTCATTAACTCCAGGTCACTCTAAGTGGAAGCCGTTTAGACACTGTTGTGTCTACTGCATGCTAATCACATTTCCTAAGCTGTGGCAGCAGCTTTTTGAAGTTAAGTGACATTTTCCAACTGGCAGTGACAGGCAAGCCTGGTATTACCTGTCTGCAAAAGCATAAACAGTGTCATTAGAAGATGAAGGACAATGGGGTACTGTTTTTCCCTTGGAGACACCCAGATGCCTTCTCCAAACAGAAAATTGAAGATGACACCCACGAGGACGATGCTTTCTGCCTTTTGCCACCTTTCCTGTATTAGATGCACCATCTTCACACAACCTTTGGAACTGGAAGTGCAAGAAAGGACTTCTTTTCTGGCCTCCAGCTATGGCAATTCCACTTTTATTTACCTAATTATTATTGTGTTTAGATTGGCACTGGCCCAGAGAATGGCAGCTGCTAATCAGCTGAAAGAGCAACTCTCCCCATTGGAGAAGACAAACGCGCCTGAAAGTGTCCTCACCAACAGAACGCAGGGCCTGCACTTGTGCAGATACTGTATCCTGGCCTCTACACCTGGGGAGATGTCTGCAAGGACCGGGGTTTATTAAAGACTGCCTGGAATAGCAAGGTCACATGACCAGAGACAGCAGCGGCCCATCAAGAAAGGATGGGAAGGGAGTCAAAGGACCAAAGGCACTGTCTCCTTCCACAAGGTTCTTCATATGAAGCTGGCAGAAACATCGCCATAGCACCCAAATATGGCTCCATCCTCTGTACTGAGTGTGCAGGCTAGCCAGCCTTCTTAGTTTTTGGCCAATGCTAGTAATTTTTTATTGTTTGCAATTAAGAGTCCTGGGTGACTTGTGAATGATAAAAGATATTTCACTCAGCTGGTAATGGGACTAAGAACAAAGGTTTCACCTCATCAAAGAGAATGCCAACTGTGGTTATTCAGGGACCCACAGAGACAGGTTATGGGCCTGCCTCTGCCACTCACTGGCTGGTCAGTCTCCCAGGTGGCTAAACCTTTTCCAGTCTTCAGGTCTCCCTTCAATGGTACAGATCAATCATCCGTTGGTTCTCCTTGGCAGAGCCTTAGTCATATAAATTCCATTCAGCGTCCTGTAACTAACAGGAAATTCAGATCTGCGCATCCTAAAATGTTCAGGGGAGTAGAGTCTGCTCTATCACATAAGTTGTATGTATGAACACAGAAGTTGTATAATTTCGGGGAAATTTTTCCTCCTTTACATATTTAAGTTTCTTGTCTATACAGGGATAAATCACCAGTTAGCTTTCAAGATGAAATTAGCTGCTTCACTTAAAGCCCTAACCCAGAGCGATGAGTCAATTAAATACCATCGCTATGATGCAGTGGGCAGGCAAATGGCACAGTCACGCTACACTGAGAGGCTGGGAGGCCATGCTGCCCTAAAAAGCAAACCAGTGTCACACAGAACAGCAGGAACGGATTTCACAAATGTTATTTTATTTTGAGCAAAAGTTGGCAAAGCAGTGACAACAAAAAGGAGTCTGTTTGTACAGAATGAACTCATTTATATGAAGTTCCAGGTCAGGCAAAACTAACTTAGAATGGCAGTATCAAAACACTGGTCATCTTTGTTGGGGAATAAGATGGTGTTTGGAGGGATTAAATGCTTTCTGGGGAACCAGTAATTTTGTCTATACTTAAGGGAATATACTTATGGAAATGCAATGAGTGTGTAAAATTTAACCAGGGATACAGTTAATATTTGTACATATATATGTATAAATAGATGCCTGTATACACACGTACATATATGAAAAACCTCAATGAAATATTTTTAAGGTTTCATGAAAAGGAGGAAGATCTTGCTGATAAGTAAAAGAAAGAAAAAAAAAAACAAAATTTCCCTTGATGGAAAAGATCAAGAGTGTCTGATTTCTATCACTAGTAAAATATGCTTTGTTTGGTCAGGGTTCAGGGTCAGGAGTGGGAAGGGGAAAGGGAAGGGAGGGAGGTGACATCACCAGCTTCCCCTATGGTCCCAGTCATCTGTGTCACCCACAGGACACTCAGGCAATACAGCTTTCCTGAACCAATACCTAGTGGCCCAGACAGACATAGGCAAGCTTTCCTGGTTGTTTATTCTACCCAAATAGCTGGACCACATTAAAAGGCAGCAACTTAAAAGATGTCCTCTCTAATCAAATAATACAATGTCTTCAAATTAATCAGGGCAATAAAGCAGGGATTTGGCCAGTTGCTATAGAAGGTAGGTGCTGTATGTATAGAGACACTCACACTACTGTTCTTCCAATCTACAGGCTTCTGTCTCTGTATAATATAACATTTCCAAAATCACCTTTGAAATTTACTTTCAAGCTTACCCTTTTAAACCAAATCTAATATATTCACTAAGTTCAAGGGTTTTTGTTGTTGTTAGTCTTGTGTGTTTAAGTCCTAATTCAACACAAAAGGAATGAGAGGAGACATGTCTTCCATGTGAAAAAAAAAAAAAGAAATGTTAGGTGGATATATTCAATAAAAAATCTGACACACAGAGTCAGGGTGCGTTGAGGAGAGACAGAAGTCAGATTTTTGATAAAACAGCACTGTAGACTTTGGGTTAGAAACTCTGGCTGTATAGAACTCACATCCTAAGCACCAGTTAAAGTCAAAGGCAAATAAATCTCACCGGACAGGCCTGATGTTTCAAAAACCACAGCCCTAGCCATGACAGGTTATAGCCACAAAAGGGCCTTCAGAAGGCGTAAGGCAGCTGGCATGAAAGGAGTTACATAAGCTACTGGGCTGGTCATTCCCAGCCTCCTGGAAAAGTACTTTTCCCCCCAGAAAGTTCCACTACACAAAAGGAAAGTAGGTTGTTTCTGCTCCAGTGCTGGGCTACGGCTTTCACTCAAACACGTATTAAATATCTGTTCACTGGAGATACAAAGTCAGTAAAACCTGGTTGCAAACATCATGGGAAGCCGCAGGGTATTTGGAGCACAGAGACACAGAGATGCAAACCCAGGCAGGGATGCAAGAGGCATGGAGAGAAGGCCTCTGAGGTGCTTTGCAGGTAAAAGTCACTGACAGGGCAGGAAGAACAGAGTGTGGCATACAAAGAATGAAAAGCCAGAGGAATCGGTTTCTTGAGAGCCAAGCCAGCAGCTCCATTTCGTTGACTCTACTGCGTAGCAGCCAGACCTCTTGATGTGGCCTACGGAGTAGAAAGAGAAAGGACCTGTGGTCCTTCCTTACATAGAGGTACTGACTTCCTTAACGCCATGTACACAGAGTACAAGGAAAGCTAAGGGCTAGCTGAGCAGAGCTGGGTTTGACAAGAGAGTCCATGTATGCCATGCTATTCCTGTCTTTCCTGCTTGCCACGAAAGAGGTGACAACCTAAACTGGACTCCACTGCCCTGTCCTCCACCCCAGCCCTACCATCCAGCTCCTTGCCAGGGGGATATGGGGTCAATTCCTTACTTTTAAAAGACTACGATTTTTTTTTTTTTTTGAATCCAGATCTCCAGAATTTCCAAGTCTGTATTTTAGCTTCTTTTTTTTTTTCTTAATTTATTTATTTATTGAGGAAAAGACTACGATTTTTAATTAGCACAGAAAATCATCAGTTTCACTGTGACATTTAAAGATAAATGTTTCATTGTACTTTCTTTATATTTACTTCATCTTCCTTTTGCCCATCTCACTTCATCTCCTCCTAAGGAAGCCCTTCCTACTTTCATATCGGATGGATGGATAGATGGATGGATGGATGGATGGATGGATGGATGGATGGATGGATGGATTTATGTAAACATGGATTCTACATATAGAGAAAACATGATTTTGCTGAACATAATGACCTCCAGAGCCACACATTTCCTGCAGATGTATTGCATTCTTATTGGAATGTTGACCACATTTTCTTTATCCATTCATCTTTTGCTAAGCCTTTACGCTGGTTCCATATCTTAGTCATTGTAACTAGTACATCAAAATACATGTACCCAAGTATCTCGGTCATGTGCTGGCTTAGATCCCTTTAGGTATGCACCCAGGAGTGGAACAGCTGAATCACTGGGTAGTCCTATTTTTAGCTCTTGTAGGAACCTCAAGACTGATTTCCACAGTGATTACACCAGAGATTACATTCCCACCAGTAGTAAATAAGGGTTCTTTTCCCCTACATCCTCACCAACATTTGCCATTTGTTTTCTTGACAGACAATCTGACCAGGGCAAAATGTTATCTTAATATAGTTTAATTTATTTTTCCCTTATGGCTAAGAATGTTGAACTTTTTAATGCAGTTGTTAACTGCTCATACTTCCTCCTTCATGTTTCCTCACTCACCTATTTATCAAATGGATGATTTTTTCAGGTATTTAAATTTTTAGTTTGTTATAAATTCTAGTTATTAATACTTGTCACATGTACAGTTGGCAAAGATTTTCTCGCAATCTATATATGCTTGTTTCTTGACCTTACTGCTTCTTCTACTGTGCCAAAGGGTTTCATTCCATGAAATCCCATTGCCAATTTTTATAAATATCTCCTGAGCTAGTGGAATTATTTCCAGAAAATTCTTGTCTCTACTTATAACTCCAAGTGTCCCCCTCTGTTTAGAGTTTCTGATGTTAAGTCAAGACTGTCAATCCATAAGTTCAGGGGTCTAGATGAAGATGAAGGTTCATTTCCCTACATGTAGATCTGCAGTTTTCCCAGCACCACTGTTGACATTTGCACATGGTTAACTGGGCTCTTGGTGGAGAGATTCCTTACTTAAAGACCCCAACACTGACCTTATGTCCAATAAAATAGGAACAATTAAACTGGGGCTCACTTTAATGGCACCAAGCATTTTCCCCGAGGATGAAAACTGTTTCCTTAATTTCCCTTATGACCTATGTTTCATGTGCTTGCCCATTATTTTTATCCTAGCAAACACAGTTCACTACTAAACTGCTTTTTGAAAACTCAAAAACTATCTGCCAAGAAGAATGACTGTCATATTGCCTTTTTCTCAATAGCACCTACTCCAGTGGCACAGCACAGTGCTGGCTGCCTCAGATAATGGCTTATAATCAGCCCCAAGAAGAAACTGCAAGCCAAGCGGTGGTGGCGCACACCTTTAATCTTAGCATTTAGGAGGCAAATGTAGGCAGAACTCTGTGAGATTGAAGACAGCTTGGTCTATAAGAGCTAGTTCCAGGACAGGCTCCAAAGCTACAGAGAAACCCTGCCTAGAAAAATAAAAAAATAAAAAAAAGAAGATACCACAAATGATTCTAAAAGTCAAAAGATGAGCTTAGAAGAACAGGGTTCCTCAATGCCATATGCATTTTGGGTACCGCTTGTAATTCTTTTTTGGGGGAGGTTTGATTTCTACACGAAAGGGTGCTGCCATGCTTTCAAGACACTCCATCCCCCAAAGAATCATAATCTAGAATCTTAGTACCTAGGGTAAAAGTTGTGGTGAGGTCATGGGGCTTATAATAGTTAATCTTCACTGTCAGGTGGATTCAGAATCACCATGGAAACACACCCCTGGATGTGCCTATAAGGGTGTTTCCAGAAAGGTTTAACAGTAGAAGGAAAAGACCTACCCTAAGTGTGGGTAGTACCGTCCCACAGGCTAAGATTCCAGGCTGAACAAAACAGAGAAAGTGAGCTAAGCACCAGCCTCCACCCTCATCCCTTATGCTCCTGATGCCAAGCCGTCCTCACCACAATGGGCTGCAAACTTAGACCAGCAGCCAAACTCAACCCTTCCTTCTTTACGCTGCTTTTGTCAGAGCAATGAGAAATGTAACTCATCGAGGGCTCCACTCTCCATTCAGCAGATGGATGAGTACGTCTCTTGGGAGTGGATCAAGTCTGGGAGGCTCGATTAGTTCACACTAGAGAAGGCCGTTATGGATAGAGCTAGGCTGGTCCCTTTCTAGTCTCCTGCTATCTTGCCCCTTCTGCACAGGATATTAAGCACTTACAGAAACTAGGATCATGAGCCAAACATAGCTCTTACCCTGTGAGTTATCCAGTCTCAAGCAGTCTGACACAGCAATACAGAACAGACTACAAGACGTGCTAAACATCACCTTGGGGCTTTCCAGGGTAGCTGTCAGCTTCACTCTGCTCCTATTTATAACTATTAAAAGTGACTCCAGGAGTTGGTCAAATGTCCTCCATGGGACGAAATCACTTCCCATGAGAATTATAAAATTAAGCTTTCTTCTTTGCCTTTTCTATGAACCAATGCCCTGAAGTTCTCAAAGGCAAAAAGTGACTGATGAACACAAGAGTGGGAGCAAGCGGTATTTTAGACCCCTTTAAAGAATGCTTCAGAAGCATCATGAAACCCATCTTAATGGATGGAACTCACTCTCTAAAACTGGCTCCCCTGTCAAAAATCATATAGGGATGTAATAGTCACTGGGGGAGCATTCAAACACCATAATGCTCAGGCCTATCGATTGCAAGGTGGGTCATGGATCATGTTTCCCACCCATCTTTTCATGATGGCTTCATCTTTCCATGATAGTTTCTGCTGGGAGCAACTTCTCCGGGATTTCACATCACATGTGCTATGGCATGGTAGATGGTACCCAGGTAGATGGAATGGACCTAGGAATCTTTATGTCTCCTAAGGTCTCCAGTTGACTCTGACACAAGAGGCCCCTGCACACTGAGAAACACTTAATGTGAAGGTTAGCTGAATTTTGAAAACAGCACTTTTCACCTGTGACATGAAGGGAGCTTGCCCGGGATCTTGTGAAAATGTGGTCTCTGATATAGGCCCAGGGGAGCCAGGCATCTGAATTCCAAACAAGGTGCTGGTCCAAGACTCACAACAAAGAGTGAGGCTGGAGCAGACTCAAGTCACTCAGTCACTGCCAGCAATCATGGTGGATTTGCCAATCCAGGGACATCTTAAAGAGCGTGGTGGTACAAACGAGCAGATCCTTCGAACGCTTCTGTTACCTGCTGTATGAGGAACTTCAGCCATGGGCACCAGGTCTTCATTTGGCCCGTCTATTTTTCTGTTCCATTTTTTTAAAAAAAAAAATGTGTCCCCTCCCAGGAATACACCACTCTGTCCACTCAATGTCACTACAGCTCTCAAGAAGGTGTCATGTGTCACCCTCCTGGGTCTTTACCAGGCTGTCCTCCTCTCTCCTCTTTGCGACAACTATATTCCAGAATACCTTTCCACATCAGTACCACTTCACCTCAAGGACTGTCTTCATCAATAGTAGCCTACGCCCACCTCAAAGCCAGGTCTCTACGGGAGACTTTCCTGTCCTCCACCTAACCCTGCAGATTTCATCACTCCATCCTCCAGGACCACACAGAACTTTTTTCCGCTCTAGAACTGCTCTATAATTTGCATATATGAATGTAGTTTAGCTATCAAGAACATATCTGATATTTAAAAAAAAAAAACATCTTTGACTCTGCTCTTCCATACCTCTGGTGACAGGAAGAGTTGCTCTTTGCTCAGGTGCTAACTCAGACATTAGCAGTCTCCGGTGCCACAAGCAATCAAAGCTCCCAGCATTTATCTCTACTACCTGCCTCAGTTGCTCTTTTCTCCCTTCTATTTCTCTCCACTGTCCCAATCCCATTCCCATGTTCCCTCCCCTTATTCCACTTGGATGGTAGAACACACCGGAACACAAGAGCAAGGAGGGCTGGAGGATTAAGATGGTTTCTCCTTTCTGGTCCCGAGGCTAAGAAATTCAGGCTGACCACCTCATTTGTGGATATACCGTCCTAAATTTTTATTTGGAAAGAGATGAAAACTTCAAGAAAGCTTACAAGGAAAACAGCATTCTTAACCCAGCATCAACCCTTCAATATTTTACACGTGTGTGAGAGCACACGTTTGTGTATTGGGCTACAATTTGCTTAGTATGTATTAGGCCCTAGCTTTGATCTATAGCATACCCAGATATATGTATATAGAGAGATATGCAAATGTATACATAAAATTACTTCCAGAACCTTACAGTGAGGTGTATCCATCTTGTCCTTATTACAACATGCATTTAGTGTAAAATATATGTATTCCCGAACAGTTATCAGTTCTACCAAATTTAATGTTAATGGTTGATGTTTATGTTACCAATGGTTTATATTCCCATTTCGTCATTTGACTCAATGCTGTTTTGCCCAGTGTTTTCTTTGGCCTCCAGTTCAAGATGCAACTGAGGATCAATATACTGTTTGTGGATACAATCTTCCCATTGCTAGTTTTCATCTTTTATGGCCATGACTTTAAAAGAAAACAAAAATAGAATGTTCTTCATATGGGTTTGTCTGATGTTTCCTTGTGCTGAGATTCCAGCTGGAATACTACATAAAGATGTTGTGTCCTTTGCAGGGCCACCCATCTGAAGACTCACAGTGCCCATCTGCTCTCACTGGCACCTCCGTAGGCATCTTGGCCATCAGCCTAACATTGCTAGAGGGCCCTCCCCTGCATTCCCATTTCTGAGGAAAGGCATCTGTTCTTCAGTAGCAAGCATCCCCTCTGAGCCTTTCGCCCGTAAGCGCTCCACCCTGGAGCTTCCTTTACAGCTATGAAGACGCCCATACCAGTTCCTTCATATGCAAGCCCGTATCTGGAGAAATTAGGAGCTCTTCGCTTAGCCAAACTGCTGCCAACATAGGACAGAAATGATTCTTTATTCCACTTGTCGAGACAGCTAGACAGCCCTGTCAAACCCTAGATATTCTCTTCTCACAGTCGTATCCCTCGATTGCAATGGGTCCATATCCCAGCATTAAGCTCAGAAGCTCAAGGCCAACCTCAGTTACGTAATAAGTTGGAGGCCAACAGGATGACGTGAGACTTTGTCTCAAAACAAAAGAAGAAAATCATATACCCCCTTGCTTTCCGAAATGAAGGAAACATATCAGCAGTTCTCTGAGGAAACCACTTGAGGCTTTTCTACGCCAATAACTCTACTGGCATAGAAACACTCAAGGGTGCATGAGTCCCAGGTTCTAGTGCTTCAGTGAAGACTCTGACTTCCATTCTGTCTACTCAACCTCTTCCCCCACCCCCATAACTCTATCAGCCCCAAAGCACACACTCTGGGTCCATTTTGTTCCAAAGGGCCTCGACCGTACATACACCTGCAATGATGTGCCCACCCACCTGGAATATATATTCAAACACAAACAAAACTCATTTCCAGAGCAGACTTCATCTTATTTCCCTCCCCCACACCTCACTTCTCACTTTCTTCTCTTTCCTTAGCTTACCCAAAGGAGGTATTTTATTATCTTACCTGACATGTCTCTGGTGTTCTATTTGTACGTATTATGACCAGTAAGCTTAAATATCTTACACATAGACATTTTTACTGATTTCATTCAAATCTAACAAAATGCATAATACAGTTTAGCAGTTTTTAAACAACTCAGAGTTTATACCACCATCACTACTATCCAATTATAAAGCATTTGGAGTATTCCGCAGGGTGGGTGGAGGTGGGAATTCTGTGCCCCTTCGTAGTCATTCCCCATCCTCCCATCTCTCCGGCCCTGCCAACTATACTTCCTAAGTTTATGGATTCCGCGCATGTCACATAAAGAGACTTAACTTATGTGTAGTCTTTTGTGACAAGGTCCTTCCACACTGTACCATATGTCAGTACTTCTTTCCCTTTTATGCATGAATAATGTTATTGTGTGGTTATATTGTGTATTGCTTCTCCATTTATCAAGCTATAGACCGCTGTGTCGTCTCCATAATTTAATTCCTATCCATAAAGCTATTATGAATATCCATTCGTTAGGTTATATATCTAGGGTGGAACCTCTAGATCATATGGTTTGGCTGTGTCTGACCTTTCAAGAACTGCCTATTTGTTTTACAAAGTCATTGCACAATCTTAAACAATCTAGCCAGTGTCATATGATTACAGTTTCTCCAAACTCTTGCCAACATTTCTTCCTCTTTTGTCTGTAATAGGTTGTTTTGTTTTAGACCATGTGTATGTAGCCAAGGATGGACTCTATATCCCTAAGATCGGAAACTGCAGGCAAGTCCCGACAATGTCCAGTTCTGTACTGAGGACAGAACCCAGAGCCTTGTGCACACCATACAAACATTCTGCCATTGAACTAGATCCCCAGCCTATGACAACAACATTTCTCTCTCTCTCACACACACACACACACACACACACACACACACACACACACACACACACACACACCCTTGCTGACCTCTCATTATGGGTGAGATCTGCATGCATTTTCTTCATGAGTAATGATTCAGAAGACCTTTCCAAATTCCTACTACTTGTCTAATTTCTTTGGAAAATTGTCTTGTTAATGTTGTTTTGCTTCTGTTTTTACTCGAGTTGTGATTATTCTTTATGTATACTAAATACTAGTTCCCAATTAAAGACTTATTTATGTTTTCTCCCTTTCTTAGTTGTATTTTTAGATTTTTAGGATGCTCAGTTTTTCTAAGCTTGTTTTCCCTTTCTTTGTTGTTTTTTTATTTTGTCATTACCTATTCAAAGCCATGAAGTCTTAAAGCTGTATTTTCAACTAGGAGTCTCATAGTTTTATGTTTTCAACATTTGGTCCATTTTGAGTTAACTTTAGAAACAGGTATTTGCTATAGCAACCCAATTCATAACTATATTCTAAATATTTATCCCTCCTCCCACAGATAAGTCTAGCTCTCAACCCTCAAAAGGTAAATTTCTATTTGAAACAGAGGCCATTAAAGAAAGCGACACCAACAAAAATACAGAGTTGTGAAGCCCAGGCCCAACTGATATATCTACAACACAGCTCCTGCACCTAAGGCTCAGGGTAAAGCTCGGGGATCATTCCAGAGGAGGGGCCAAGGGAACAGGAAGCTTTCTGTGAGACTGTGTCTCCTGAGAATGTCAGAGAAGTTATAACCATGAAGCTGACCACTATAGCAGCCTAAAAGAGACCGGAATAAGGTTGAGGCCAATAGACATGCTAATGTTGAGGGGGGAAAGTCCAGGTGGCTCCAAGCCTAGACAAAGACCCACAGGCAGAAGCAGTCTTCTAGATTCCTCCACACATGAAAATCAATTGTATTCACAGTATTTGTAGAAAAAAAAATGTTCCAGATATAACTGTTTTTGGCATCTCTGCTAAAAATTAGTTGGCCATAGATTATAAGTTTCTTCCTTTTAACTTCCCCTTAACACATGATTAGAATCCATCAAACCCAACTACCACCTATAAAAAGAAAAGTAATTTCTCAATTATCGACTAAAAAAAATTCTAAGTGTGAGGTATGTACCTCACTAGAAGTGTGTACATAGTATGCATAAGTTATGTTTAGTTCTGGGCACCAGAGGGCAAAAAAAAGCTAGAAACTCACCAGGAAAGCCTAAAAATATATTTAGGGAGATTTGAAAATATTAAAATATATATATAATTTCTTGAAATTAGACAAACATGGCATATAACAATAACAAATGAAAAGTGCTGTTCAGTATGAAGTGATATGCCTGGATATGAAAATCCAGCTTTTCAGAGAGAAGAAGAGAAAGATGGGTCCTCAGACTGAGTCTTGTTGATACACAGGCTGTGCCATGGGGGCATTCCATGGCCACTTTTCTCTATGGACTTTGAAGGCCATGAATACAATGCCATATTTGGTGAAATACCTCTGACTAAGATGCCTTCCAGGAGTAAATGCAACTGCTAACGACAAATTCATTTTCCTGAAAACCACAAAATCACAATGTGGTTTCATATGGTACACCACACAGCCAAGAAATTAAGTGGTGCTCATGTTTCTACCTCTCCATTCCTGAGCTGTGAGGGCCAGTGGCGTTCCATAGGGCTTGCTTGGGGAAGCACAGCCTCAGAAATGAGCTCTTCTGACACAAGCATGACATTCCTTCCAAGGTCTGCATCTTCCATCACTGACTTCCTGGTCTCAGTATACCACATTTCACATCATCCTCTCCACACTGAAGTTCTTCAACAGCCCACAGGCTATCATCTTACGGGGCAGATTCATTCACATATAATTAATAAAGGCCAGGAAAATGTTTTAATTGTGAAACTAAAACAGAAACTAATTTCAATCGTTCTTTCAAACAACACAAAATAGGAAGGTCCAAAGCAATGGAGTTCTTTCTGAGCTCCAGCCTGGAGACTTTCAATGAGCCTGTCCACATTTTCCCTAAAAGGCATCTGTGCTGGTTGTAAGGCTTCTTCCAAAATTCATGTGGAAATGTAATTCCCATTGTGGTGATACTAAGAGGCAGAACTTTTAAAGAGTTATTAGGTTCTGAGGAAACAAATTTATAGCACTGCTTCATAAACATGTTCCAAATAAAAGCAATGACTGAGGCCCACAATTTTCTCTTTTCTCACGTGCCCTTCTGTTGCATTGTGACACAGTGCAGTGGCTCTTACCGAAAACTGGTGCCAACCTCTTAGTCTTCCAGAAGGGAGAGATAAAAATCTTATAAACTAGTGGTAAGCCATCAGCAGCCAACATCCCAAGACAGTGTGCTTGTCAGTGTTCCATTTCCACAATACCCGAGACAGTCAGGCAATGGAAAACAAAGCTTATTTGATGAGAAATCTATCCATCTCATAGTCACCTCATGGCTGGGATTGGGGAGTTGGGGACAGAGATGAGGAAGGGAAGAAAGGAAAAGGAAAGGGAGACACACTGAGGTCCTACAACCCCCTTCAAGCACTTATCCTCAGTGACTGGAAGATCACAAATTAAGTCCTATATCTTAAAAGTTTGCACCACCTCTGGATATCAACAAGTTGACAAATGAAGTTTTTGACATATGGGTCTTCCTGGAATGTTACAGATTCACAGCACAGCCAGGCCTGATCATAAACAGTTCAACAGTTTCTAGCACCTAAGTTTGCGCTCTCTGAGCTCTACATCCCTTGATGCCTAAAATGGTCCTCTTAGACTTTGGGTCCTCCCCCCCCCCCTTTTGGTTTTATGAGACAGTGTTCTCTATATAACAATCCTAACTGTCCTGGAACTCACTCTGTAGACCAGACTGGCCTTGAACTCAGAGATCCATCTGCCTCTGCCTCCCAAGTACTGGGATTAAAGGTCTTTGCTACCACCATCTAGCTGACTTTGTGTCTTAAATGTCTCCCACAGGCAGTTGTGTTGATGCTTTGTCTACATGATAGTGCTATTAGATGATGATCAAACCATAGAGAGGAATCTATCATTTGGAACAGACAGTAATAAGGTCGTCAGCTCCTTTCTCTTTGCATTGTGACTCATGAGATAAACCAGACTGATGATCTACAAGTTCCCATTATTGTGGACTGCCCTGCCATAGACCCTAAGGCCAACTGATTGTGAACTTCTCTCTTTGTAAGTTGGTTGTCTCTTGTATTTTGTTATAATACTGGAAAACTGACTACACGGGGCCCCATCTGCCCTGTCTCCTTCCCAACAACCGAAATGACTCTTTACTTGGTGATAACAGGCAGAAATTCTCTCTCCAACTTGGAAACACTCATCTTCCATCTCTACAGTACTTCTTATAGATGGCCCTGATTCCATTCTACTACACTATGAGCAATGTGCTGATTGCTTACCTTTCCTTCAAGCTTCTCAAAACATTTTCCTCACTGCTGGGCACACACAAGCTAATATTGTTTCACTTAAGGAGACATGATATTAAGTAAAATTTGACTGCTATTAAACTTCATTCTAAATCCTACCCACAAGCTTCTATCTGGCCTCTTCAATGTTTTCAACAGACTCACATTAATTGGCATTATTTGGAAACTTGTCTATTTCACATTAAATCTCAGCTCTACAGCTTTTCGCTAACAAGCAAAGAAACCAAACAAACCAGTGTTTGGCAAGACTCCATGGCAGCAGCAGCTGGACGCAAAGGGCCTCCTTAGACAGGCCAGACTCGCTTTCTCATTTGCTCTGACCTCGTTGAGTTTATTTACTCACTTACTGCTCTTTCTAGCGTCCTAACTCAAGCTTGTTGAATACTCATTAGCCACAAAGCCCCAGTGACACATCAGCACGCCGAGATAATCAGATTCTAAACGCCAGCATACTCCCGCTCGCCCAGAGAAACAATAAAGATCAGCGTGCTGTAACGTGAATTATAGCTACCAGCCACTTGGCCCAAGGAGTGCCTTCTGCCATGTGCTATATAACCTGCATCGAGGAGTTGCAGGCTTTGATGATGATTATGGTACAGATGGGCAGGATGTGCAGTCGCCAAGGAGCATTTCTGGTCACAGGAAGCTTCCTAGGGGTTTATGAGAGGCCTACAGAAGTGTACCCCAGCAAAGATGCAGCCAACCCCAACCAGACATTTTACAACTCGATATGACAGCAACCTGGTACAGGAAACTGAGAGCCCCTCTGTGACCAGTCCTTTGGAACATAAATAAACCCTGAGTTTCAACCTATGCCCCTATAAACAGGGGATTGACAAAACATAACGATCGCTTCACATGGATAACAGGCTACTACTTAATTCTGCTAATAAGTCTGAGTTTGGGAATCAAAGATGACAAACACTATTAGGAACTAATACTTTAAAAGCAGAAAAAGAATGACTCATAGCAAGGCAATGTCTATTTGTATATGGACTTCGCTTTCAACTGTTTGTCAGAACCTCTACAATACTTCCTTGGGAACTCTCTCTGTTCTTGGCTCACAATGCAGTTTTAACTGCAAACACTTGCATGAAATGTAGATACCAATTACATCCAGCCTACCGTCTTTTTGAGACAGACAACTTTGGAGAACAGTGCTGGTCTCCAACTTGGGCGTATCTCAATTTTGTGAATGCTGTTTGGGTTGATGGCAAAAGCCTCAAAAGTCAGCAGATCTGTCATTGGGTCGGGAGAAGGTGTTTGGCAAGATAGAGACACTTGGGTAACACACACACACACACATACACACACACAGCACAGTTCTTTGTACAGGAAAGCAGTCATGCCTGGACTTTGCAGGTCCATAAAAGTCTCCACCCCTGCATCCTCCCAAAGCCCTCTGAAAGATCACTGGGATCTACATGGTACAGCAGCATACTTTGCAGGTCTCCCCTTCCCCATCCTGATGTCGTCTGACACCCCCATCACTCTCCCGAGAGGGGCCCAGCACTCTGGCAGTCCCCCTTCCACGCTCTACTCTACTGGATGGTCCCTTTTTAGGTTGCTTTTCCAGCTTCTCTTTTTTTAATCCCCTTAAAAATATTCCTGGGTCTTGAGAAATGGCTCACTAGTTAGGAAGTAAGGGTTGCTCTTGCAGAGGACCCCCATTTCAATTCGCAGCACCCATCTGGAATTCCAGTTCCGGAGATCCGATGTACTCTCCTGGCTTCCCCAGCACCAAGTACACATGTAGTACACAGACATACACACAAGCAAAACACCCATGCATGGAAAATAAAAAATATGAGAGAGAGATTGCTGGGGAGATTGTGGTTCTCTTTAAAAATTCCCCAATGGCTGGAGAGATGGCTCAGTGGGAAAAGTGCCTACTAAGTAAGCATGAGGACCTGGATTGGGATTCCCAACACCCATATAAGAAATACCAAAGCAAGAGCTGCCGCCCACCCCAAACTCTTGGGTCTGTGGGGCCCATAATAAAGAAGGAGCTGCCTGAATTAGCAGTGTAGTGGGGCAGGAAATCTAACCCTGGCTCATAGCAGAACTCTAGCCAAATGCCTATGCCATGCCAAGTACAGGCAAACGCACCAACCAGGAGCATACCCAGTAGTCCTATGGCAACAGGTGGTTGGGCGCTACAATGATCTCCATGTGATGAGGCAACATGGCCCAGTCCAGAATCGCGGCTACCTGAGTGAGACAGGGAGATCATACTCAGGCCTGGGGATGCCCTCCCAGGGCTCCAAAGTGAAAACATGGGTCCACGCAGTACCTTGCAGCATCAGCCAAATACGCACTATTAGAGTGAGCAGAAGTATGGTATGGTGACTTATAGGAGAGAGAGAAAAAGAGGGTGGGGGTTTCAGGTCCTGTGACAGATGCATATCTGAACAGATGAGAGAGGAAGGGAGAGGTCTGAGATGGTCAGGGAGTTGACCCTTTACGCAAGGCCTGCACTTTGTCTGGGCACCATGCAGAGATGACGCTGTTGATGAGTGCACAGGTGAGCCAACCCTGAGGATGTGCATATGGGAGACCTAGCACCACCCTCATCTGCCACATGCCAGGGGCCAGGGAGAGATGCCCTCCCTCATACCCATCAACCCCAAGGGCAGGTGGGCGAGCTGGCCCTGTGGTCATAAGAGCAGGAGAGCTATCCCTGATCCCCACCAGCTGCAATGCTCAGAAGAGCAGCCCCTGACCTTGTCAGGGCAGCACAAATGAACCAATCCTGTTAGCAGAGGTGTGAGTGAGCCGGTCCTGAAATGGTAACCATGGGAGAGCTGTCCCCATTCCCCACCTGGCGGACCAACCCTACAGCTGCTCAGGTCAGGTCCAGACCCAGGCTTATGACTTGGTCTGCCCAATCTATAATCTGCTGGAGCATGTTAAGGGCCCTGGCCTGCAAGCCCAAATTTGCAGGATCTCCACAACACAAGGTAGTAGTGGGATGTTCAGGAAGACTCCTAGTGGGGGCCCAACATTGATTGTGTAGTGGAGACCAGGGGCCTCATACCAAACCAATGACTCCTTGCAATAAACACTTGCATGTAGAGAGTTTGGACAAAGGGGTATATGGCATGACTTGTTGGATTGCACAGCAACTTCCATGATGAGATTATTTTTTCCTATTTTTATTTTTTTTTCATTTATTTTCTTTCTTTTTTCTTTTGAATTTTATTTTGTTTGGGGGTGGGTACAGGGGTGGAGGGTAGATGTGAAGGGACAGGGAATGAATAAAATCAGGATGTGAAAGACATTGAATAAATAAGAAAACAAACAAAACTGAAGGGTGGCAGTAGAGATCTATTACCCTAGTACCATAAGACAGACAGAGGATCCCAGAGGCTTGCCACCAGGCAGTCTAACCAATTGGTGAGATCCAAGTTTGTCAGGAGATGCTGTCTCAAAAAGTAATGTGGAGAGTGGCAGAGCAAGACACCAGATGTCAACCATGAACACATGTGCAGACACTAACACACAGAGTTATATCGATTATTCTATTCCTCATATGGCAATTGTTCAAAATTGATAGCTATGGACATGATTATGAGAATCTCATTAATGGATTCTCTTAACTACCATAGTAGCTAGACTGACTGTCTATAGCTATACTCACTTTTTAGATGGGTAAACTGATGCTTAGCAACTGGTCCAAGATATACACCATGGGAATGGTAAGACTAGGAGGATTTTAATACAGTCCAAATTCATACCTATTACGGATATCCTCAACCTCTTGGCACATCTCCCTCCCACTCCCCTGCATGACACCATCTCAGTTTCCCCTTAAAGCCTAGTAGCAGACAGTCTATGCTTATACAGAGTCCATTCTCCTCCTTTTCCTTGCTACCAACCACTTTATCGCCGAGATAACGGGGCTAAGGGCCAGTGAGAGGCCTCAGTAGGTACAGGCACACAATAGGGAGAGAAAAGCAAGGAATGTCAAACAGCCCAGCTCTTGTCAACCATACACCAGACATGGATTTCTTTTACCTAAAAAAAAAAAAAAATACCGATGGTCCCTTGAAGGGGGACCCTGGAAGAGAGACTCACATCTAACTGACTTACTAAGAAAGTGCTCCTTGGGTAAACCTGGTAGGAGGTGACAAGAGCAAGTAGAGTAATGAGTCAAAGTAATCAGGGTGGGTTTCAGGCAAGGGTCTGGAGGAAAATCACTTCAGCATGCTCCATAACAACTCCAAATACTGCTTATGTCCCCTGAAGCCAGGCTGCCCCACTGGACTTTCAGACTTCTGCCCCAGCAGTCCCAGTGAGGGCATGAGAGGGGAACACCCCCAGCCCTCTAGGCTTGCTGAATCTCAGGAAGAGGTGGTGGTTCTTTGATGGTGAGTCTGGCCTCTGTAGCTAAAGAAACACAGAAACAAGAATCCAGGCCAAGCACCCACAGCACCCACTGTAACATCTGTGCTGTGACTTACATTCCTGGCCGTATCTGAGCCAAAGGCAGTTGCTCTGCAGCTCCACCCTCCATCCTACACCCCGGACTACTAGGCCTTCGGTTTTTGGTAAATAACCCCATAGCAGTTTAGATCTCAGCTGGTTCCTTCTGGGATCTGGATGGCTGCCATCTATGTCTCTTGGACTTGTCTGCATTAACCAACGTCAAATCATTTCCTGCCCCTGCCTCATTCAGTACCTAGTCATTCTGACAAGCATCTGCCTTAACGCTTGCTACCCTTCACTTTTCTGGGAGTCAGCAAGGGCTGTTTATATTACCTTTGCTTTCCTCCTCAAATCTTCCAAAGCTGGTGAACAAGCCCCAGAGATACTGCTTCCTACTTAAGGCCACCCCCACCTTTTCTGCTGCTTCACTGGGAGCTTCGAACCCCCACTTATTGTCTCTCACCTGGACTCTCCCAGGAGTCTCCCTGGCTCCAATCTTTCAGGTGACTGCCAAAGTTCACTTTCTGAAGCACCTCCTGATTGACTCCATCCATCCCTACCCAGAAATCCTCAAAATTCCTTACTGTTAAGCAGCAGATCCTGAACCCCATGAAATCATCCCTCAAGGTAACAGAGTCTCAACCCCCTTGCCTGTCTTCACATTTAGCCTCATCTTGCATGTCTTTACTACGTGCCTTATGTTCTCTTTCACACTAGATTCACCTGATATGTTACGTAAATTTATTAAGCATTTCTCATGTCTTATAATGGAATTATACTAGAACACAGTTACCCCGTGTTTTACAGTATTCTATATGCCTAATGGGCAATAAGGCTCCATCTGACTCATTTTTTTCCCAAGTAGCATCTGAGCTTTACAGATAATTAATCAATGGATGTCTCAGAGTCAAATTCAAAATTATTAGAAAAATCAGTCTGTCACCAATCCCATAGTTGTGCTTATTCTGCTCTGTTTTGTTTTCTAACTGCTGAGGATGGAACCCAAGGATATCCATGCTGTGCATGTGCTCTACCACTCAGCTACATAAACCCCAGCCTACGTTCATGCCTTTGTGATCCCATGTGTTCAATATAATGGAAATACTATTAGACAAATGATAAATGCAAATCTGCTTTAGACTCTTACTCTCTTGGGTCAAATATTCTGTTTCTGAAAAAGCAGAGTCAAGTTTTATGGCCCAAAGTGACTGTATCTAAGCTTTGTGTTTGCAAATGAAACAGCAAATCAGAGGAAGGAAATAAGTGTACGTTCATAAGCCATATGAACGTGCCACATGTATATCCCATGGATGTTAATAAGCAGACCCAGCAAGGTTCAAGACAACAGTCAGAAGAGCTGAAATCAACCCAATGTTTTATGAGTTTAAGAAGTAAGGAGGGGACCTCTTGATATAGGCATGTTCTCTTACGACGAACAGCACATCCTCAGTTATCAGACAATGGAATCATGTCAAGTAATCATGTCAAGAAGCTAACTGTCCATTGTATGCCCAGGAAAGACCAGTGTCCAGGACTTCTAGTGCCACCACTCCCATTTCCTTAGGGAACTAGCCTTCTGTCACTCAGAGCCTATGTACTTGAGTGCAGCTACTGCATCTCTCTACTCTAAAGGAATTCTATGAGCTAGCACTAGGCAGAGACAGAACTCTGCCCTGGCCACAGTGATAAAGTCTTTGACTCTACAGTTAGCAGACTGAACCCATAGAGGAGTTAAGCAGAGTCTCTCTTCTTCTGGACAAGCTGTAAAAAGGAAGGTTCACATCTAGAGCTACTGACAAGGATTTAGATATCATCAAGGTAGGAATGGACACAGAATTGCTTCACCCATAGGAAAGCAGATGAAAACTGGAGAAGGGGCAGAGTTCAATCCCTAAGGATGGGGTACCATCCCTTGAGTTTCTCTGCCCTGGCCTGTTACATAAGCCAGTGGAAGTGGAAGGTGCTTGTTTGCTTCCCAGATGCCCAGACCTGACTAATCACATAAAACTATATTAACTACAACTCAGACATATTTCTAGATAGCTCTTATATCTCAAATTAACCCATTTCTTTATTATTTTGTATTTTATCATGAGGCTCCTGGTTTGTTACCTCTTGCTTCTTGGGCAGCTACATAGTGTCTGCCTCCTTTGGCA
>NW_004949099.1:22276787-22301225 GCF_000317375.1 Microtus ochrogaster | reverse complement strand
TATTCTACCCTGCCATAGGCCAAAGCAGTTTTATTCATTAACCAATAAGAGCAACACATATTCAGAAGGATATCACACATCATCTCCCCTTTTCTGTCTAAATAAAAGTAAGGTTTTAACTATAACATAATAAAATTACATATACAAAACAGTTATTAAGCAAGAATTATAGAATATTTCTTTGTGAGTATAAAGTTTTATATCTAATTTATCTTTTATCATAACTAAGGAAAACTATAACTATCTGTCTTCAACTATACCAAAGACCTCAGAAGGATATAATATGACCTAAGTAAACAGGAAGTACATTGTAAGAAACTTCCAAAACTTTAGAATTGACAGAGACATCTCACTGCAGACAGTCACAGTTTCATAGTATCTGGCAAACTTTCCCATGAGGCAGAAAATTTGAAGATCTGTTCTGCCTTGTAATGGCAAAGTTCATTAGTTGCTTTCTTCTGTGTCCTTCAGAATGTCTCGCAGTTTCTTCTATGAAGCAGGAATCCTGAAGAAGCATTCCATTTTCTGGAAAGTTCTGCAGTCACTTTTCTGTGGGGCCTGCATGTCCAGTTCATACAATGTACCATCAAGCAGTCCAGGCAAGACCAGTTTCTTGCCCAAATGGCTAGCCTTGTCACACTGAAGGCAAATTCCATAATGAGTTTCTTCAATGCCCATCAACCTCTCTGAAGTAATTGGTATTGCCAGATGCAGACATGTCTCACTGTCAAGAAAAGTCTAAGTTCTTGAAACATTTTAAATACCATATTCTGTAGGTCTTTGAAGTGTTGAAGATTATCCATCTAGACTTGAAACAGTTTAAATGCTATATTCTGTAGGTCTTTGAAGCATTGAAGATTATCTAACTGAAATGTATCTCTTTATATCCATAAAACCTAAAGTAATTAAAATTGATTATTATAGCTAACTATCTATTTATCTGTATTTCTTATCTACAGATTACAGAGCTGAATAATACCTTAAACAAAAGTAGAAATATACATATAACAAAATTGACCTTAACTTTGTATTAATAGATCAAGATCCATACCAATGCAAAGTATTCATTTCTATATCATATCCCTTTATAAATGAAAACAAACATTTATAAACAATCATTTTGTGAATTTGTGAATTGTTTTCTCCGACTGCTTCCTGCTGTCTGTTTGGTAAAGTATTTTTAGGGTTCACGAAGACCTTTCAGGAGATCTTGGTCCATCAAAACACATTAGCCTGAAAGAAATTTATAGGTTCTAATCTTCTGTGGAAACAAAAGCAGAACCTCTTTTCCAATGTAACATATACTTAGACTGAAATTGTGAAGTAAAAATATCTTTAAAATATATATGTTAGCTTAGATTAGCAGCCCCCAGAATCAAATGTCTCTCTGCAGTCAAACAGTCAAAGAAAACACAATAATACACATAATCCAGACTCTGTGAATTGTCCATCTTTGTGTGGTTTTTATTTTACTCTATTGCTTTTTAATACTTATTTTATTATCTTTTTAAATCTATTACTGTCTATACCCTTTTATATTACTTTTACTGTTCTATAACTGTCTATACTCTTTTTCCTTTCTCCCAAGCCTACAGACATTTTTAAACATACTGTGACTTGTTCAGAAGTTTTTGTCTGAATCTGTCTTTATTGCATATCTGTAATCACGAATCTGACTAGAAGCACCTTTTTAAAAAAAATTTTTAAAGCTAAGCAGGATAGTACTAACTCCATGGCCCTGCCTGTTGGCTCCACCCCATCCAACATGGCAAAGGTATCACCTCTGCGAGCCATGCTCACCACCCCAGCTCCATGTACAGAACAGGTCTATGTCACCATTAAGCAAACAATTCATAGCACTCTGCTCATAAACCCCACTCTAGTGCACCATAGCCAGACCTCATGAAAGAGGCAGAGCAACTCCTTTATGCTGCTAGTATGAATCATTAAACCATTATTTAAAGGAGCTATGCTTCTGCTTGTGGTCTGCAAACAGAGCCTATCTGAAAAATAATGTGGCTGCCAAGAAGCTGTGGTTGGCTCCCATTTTTTTGTGGGTAAAGAAGCCCTCTTTTTTCCCCCCTTCAGTTTTTTAGAGGTTTCCGTTTTGTAACTGGAGACTGTTCTTTCATTTCCTGGATGTCCAGACCTAAATAATCACACAGAAACTATATTAATTACAACACTGTTTGGCCAACAATTCAGGCGTATTTCTAGAAAGCTCTTATATCTTAAATTTACCCATTTCTATTATTTTGTATTTTCCCATGGGGCTTGTGGTTTGTTACCTCTTGCATTCTGGGCAGCTCCATGGCGTCTGCCTCTTTTGGCAGCTACACAGCATCTCCTTGACTCCACCTTCTCTCTCTCTCTCTCTCTCTCTCTCTCTCTCTCTCTCTCTCTCCCCCTCTCTCTGTATATATTTCAGCTTGGCTATATTCTGCCCTACCATAGGCCAAAGCAGCTTTATTCATTAACCAAGAAAACCAACACCTATACAGAAGGACATCACACATCAAACCAGCATATGAAAGCTGGGGTTTTCGATGTTTGTACCTTCAAAGACTACAATTAATAAAAAGGCCATGAAGAAAAAGCAACAGGAACTATTCTCCAGGAAATCAATGACCATGCATTTTATATATAATGAGCAAATTTTAGCACAATGTTTGATGTGCATTGAATACCACCAGTACTCAAAGACAGATAGATGTGAGACAGACACCATATGGTTTTACACTCAGCATCACCAAAGGCAGAGGACTGAGTATCCTACCTAGACTGTTCAGAGGCTGGTCAAGCCACCTCCCAGCCTTCCCAGGTATGGCCAGCAGGCTGTGGTGGTGAGTCTTTTAAAAAGATAAGATTGACATGATCTTCTGTACTTGCCCAAATTTTATTACACATAGACATTCTCTTTCAAAAGCCCAAGAATCCTTCAGAACCCCAGCTCTGAATTAACCACCTGAAAAGGCTGTATCAAGGGTACAGGATCAGAAGCAGGAAGCCCAAGGCTCAAAGCAGACACAGTAAAAAAAAGTTCTAAAGCCTAGCTGCAAAAGCTTCCCAATTTGCATCCTTGAAATGTCTGATTACATAAGATGGTTATGTCAGCTCTGACTGTTCAACTGACACTGCTCCAGATGAAGGCTGAAAAAAAAATTTTTTCTTCTACTAAGTCCAAGTAAGCCATCACGTTAAATTCATCCCCTCTATACCCAAGCTAGAACAACCTGTGACAAACATGGTCTGATGTTTGTGCAATGCTGCGTTCGACTGTGAAAGAAAAATGGCCAGGTGAAATGAAGAAGTCAGCAAAGACCTAGTAATCTAGAAACAGACACTCTGCTTTAGAAAGATAATGACATTGTCTTGTCTTGTCCTTCCTTCCTTCCTTCCTTCCTTCCTCCTCTTTGTTTCTTCCCTAGGTAAAAAAGGAAAAATGCCATCTTGAATCAAAATACATGACCAAGACCAGGGTGACAAATGACTATGAGCAAAGTATTCTTCCTCCCTTGTCCAGCCAGGGAAGCCAGAGCCAGCAAAGCCATTCTATATTCAGTCTTTTAGGCTACTTCCAGCTGTTGTTTTGCAGGGCTGGGATGGAACCCGGGGCCTCGGGCATGCTAGGCAAGCCCTCTACCATTGAGCTTTACCCTGAGCCTGTTACTCTTGTCCATGAATAATGTGAATTCTGGCTGGGCAATAGTGGTACACATCTCTAAACCCAGCACTCGGGAGGCAGAGGCCAGGGGATCTCTGTGAGTTCAAGGTCAGCCTGGTCTACAAAGTGAGTTCCAGGGTAGCCAGGGCTGTTACACAGAGAAACCCTGTCTTGAAAACACAAAAACCAACAAAAAAAGAAAGAAAAGAAATAATGCAAATTCTGAATTATCTTTGAATCAGACACAGTTCCAGATACTAAAAACACAGTGGCAAGCAAGATGGGCATGGTCTCTGTATAGTCTCACACACAGCTTAAATTCCAAAGGGAGGGAAGGAAAATCAGAAATGAAGCAACACAAAATACAGAACTTTAAGTAGAGTGGAGTTTTAAAACACCATGAAGCCACTAAAGGGGTAAAGGTGACAGAACAGGAAGGTCAGGAGGTATCGGCAGAGAGACACAAAACAGGTGACGGAGGAGAATTCCAAGCAGAAAAGTATAGTGAATGCAAAGACCTGTGCGTGGAAAGACACTAGCTGTTTTCAAGCACTCGTAAGGTAGACAATGTGAGTAGAGCCTAGCAGGCCACAAGCATAGAGAGGCCCACGGTGGAAGGGAGGCAGGGACCAGATGCTGCAAAGCTGTTTATCAGTCCTGACTACATACCCAGAGATTCTCATTCTTTCAAGTCTCAGGCACTGGTTTTGTTGATATTTATGTGCTTTTAATTCCTCCAGATGACACTGACATGTGGCCATCTCCAGCAGTGGCCTGGTTGAATAAAAAGGCCTGCTGGATTTTGTTGAACATGAGGTGGGAGGTCATTATTGTGTTGGCAAAGCATAGGCTGGGTGGATCTACAGTGACCACTGCAGCTCTGTCCAGGCAGCTGAGCTAAAAGCTAAAGGACCCATGGTGAGGCCACCATGATCACTCAAGAGCACAAGTGGGATCTGTCTCAGTGTAAGCTGTCTGAACAGACTCCTAGGGAGCTGACAACTGCATTCCTAAGGGTTCAGGAGCAATGCTACTTACTTCACAGACTGCCAAAAACACCAACATTGAAGACCACTGCTCTTCCAACTACTCTTCCAACGACCGTCCACAGTTGAAACTGAGTCACAACATGAATTACATATATTTCAACTAATAATACACACGCACACTCCCATGAAATATCACAGTGCACTACAGAAACTAAAGGTTAAGTACTGTCTTCTGGCTTTTGTTGAATATGTCTCCTAGATTGCAGCATGATGTATGCTTCTTACTACAAAGGTCAAAGAGTTGTGGGAAACCCTGCTCTAAGAGACAGATGATGATGGCTCACAACAGCAAGAGGCTGTGGAGCAGACGCCAATATACAAGCAGATCAGCAGTACCATCAAGGGTGAGAAAACAGGCCTCAGGTGGCTAAAATACAATGGATGATGGATGAAGAGGAGCCAGACGGTGCAGGGTTCAGAGCAAAGGTCAGCTAGGAAAGGGCAGAGGGAACAGGCAAGAACACGGGAGCCTACCAATTTGAGACGTGGCATCACTGTGAGATGCCTCTGATGTCTGTTCCTGAGGAGCTGTCACTCAGAAAGATGGATATACAGGTTTAGCACCCGCGAGAACAAATGGTGATAGAAAAAACAAACGTGCTATGGTCATCTGCATATTCACCCTCTAGGGCTAGGTAAGAGCAGCTAGAGTGCTGTGTGAGGGGGGAAGAGAGAGAAGCAAGAATGAAGCCTGGGGTCATTAGAGGCCAGAAAGAGCTGGGTGGGGAGAGCAAGGTGACAGTGGTGGGGAGGTCTAGAAGGTGGCATCTGCTGAGTCTGTGGATGAAAGGCCTTCCTTCATTAGATAGAGGTGGAAAAGCCAATGTTGAGTTGAGGAGGTGACTCAGTAAAAGCCTTTGACTACAATGCACAAGGCCTTAGGTATCATCTTAAGCAGCACAAAAAGGAAAAAAAAGAAAAATAATCACTCTAACCTTAAAATACACAAATAGACATATCCTCAGTAGAAGACCATACACACACCATGATTCACTTCCCAGGGCACCCTAATAATGGGTGGCTAACTCTAGGGTCCATGTTATGGTTTAATCTGAAATGTCCCCCTTGGGCTCATGGGCTCAAGCTAGTACTGTTACTTTGGGAGGCTGTAGAAACTTTGACAGGATGTTCTTGCCACCAGAAGTAGATTATTAGGGATAGACTCGGCTCTGGCTCTTTCGAGCTCCCTGCTCCCTGGACCGCTCTCTTCAGCTTTGATCGCATTCTCCTACAGTCATGAGCTGAGCTACCCCACTCTGCCTTCCCCACTGCAGCACACTGAAACCTTCTAAAACCATTAGCTAAAGTAATCTCTGTCTTTGAGTTGTTCTCTGTCAGGCATTTTAGTTGCAGTAATGAAGCAAATTGAAACTTGAGCCTTTGAGGCTGTCTCTTAATGTTGCAGGAAGATATGGTATGTGTATCTACTTCATGTCCAACAGAAAATAATATTCTTTTATCCTTATATAAGTCATGATCTGAGGATCAAGGGTGGAGAAGCTGAAGCAGACAGCCAAGCATCAAGTATCCACCTGAATGAAGTTATCTTTAACGTAGGGGTGTTGTACACGCACACATGCACACATGTATGCAGAGACATGCATGCAGGCTCACATATCAAAGTCAGAAGACAACGTCAGATGTTGGTCCTCACCTTCCACCCGGTGTTAGGATCAATTTTTCTGTTGTTTACCATTGCGAATTCCTAGCTGGCACACAGACTTCTGGGAATTTCCCTGCCTCCATCTTCACGCATGATACCAGACCTTGCTTTATTTGGGTTCTGTTTTGAGGATTCACAACACTTGCATGGCAAGCCCTTTACCCACTGAACTATCTCCCAAACCTTCCATCTTGTGATTTTTGTCCGCCAATTGCATGCCAGGGAGGAGGGGAGCTATATAACTTTAACCACAGCAGTCTTGGCAGCTAAGATCTGCGTAAGGATAACCTCCCTACACAGCTTCTATTTTGGACTCCAGTAGGCTACTTAACAAAACCTCACATGAAAGGTGTGAAAAAAAAAAACCTCTGCACTTAGAAGCTGTCTTCAAGAAGACTCCGGGCAGTGTGATTTACAGCCTTCCCTGACAACCATTAGCTGCTAAGCTACTAATTAGGGTTGCCTGTCTTTTTAGCAAGTCCTACTCCAAATGGAGGCAACTTCTCCTTCAATCCCTGTACATTTTCCTCCCCGTTCACACTTCACTCTAGTGGCAGCAAAGCTTCCAGATGGCTGCCGAAGTCACAAATTCCAGCCACCACAAGAGACAGCTCCACAAATGAATTCAAAAGGGTAAAATAAAATTTCAAAAAAAAAAAAAAACGGATAGCCAGGACGCAGGGCCAGTGTGCTCAGGCCCACAGACTCAGGGTGAGAAATGAGAACTCAGAGCAGCAAACCCTCCCACCACCCAGTGACATCCTAGACTGTAGAAATGTACACGCTTCAGCTCCAAAGCAAGTCAGACAGAAAAGAGGAAGTTCCTCAGTGTGCATTTTGACGACATCGCCAAACATTTTACATATAACTTCCAAAGTATCTACTTGGAGCAAAGCTAGCTGATCATCTTGATCTCCACAGATAGGACTTATAAAATGATTTCCAAGCCCAACTCACAACTGCAGACACAAGCACAAGGAAATGATATCTTAATCTCCAAGGCATTTCCCATCAACCAGCACCTGGGAGACCCTGAGAAATCTGACAGCAGATGAACAAGGGTCAGAAAAAACACAGTAAAGTAACAAAACAGATGGAAGCTTAAGTAAAAGAGACGGTAGCAGGCAGGGACAATGGTTCACTCAGTAAGTAACTGTTGCATAAATATGAAGAGAGGACCTAAGTTTATCCACAGAACCCATGTGAAAAGGTCACACAGTTAACATGCGCTTAGAATCCCAACCCTGATGAAGAGACAGGCAGATTCCTAGAACTGGATGGTCAGCCAATCTAGGAACCCAACTGGTAAGACCCAGGCTGAGTAAGAGATCCTACCTTGAAAAGAAAAATTTAAACAACCATGGATGGCTCCTAGGGACTAACACCACAGCATTCCACACATGCATCTACACAATTGTACACACACACACATACACACAGCACACAAAGCACATGCACAAAGAGAACCTGGTCTAAAGCAGGGTGAACAGTGCCTTTATAAAAGAATCAGCAATCACTAAAAGAACATATGTGTTTCATGCAGGTAGAGAAAGCATTAAAAGCTACTCTTGATGGGACAGTGACTTCAGATGTGAGAAGACAGTGGCGCAAGCAGCTGGTTAGGCCACTCCCATGGTCGTGGTCAGCTTTCATGTCTCTGACTAACGGTAGGTCTCAGCATGTTAATTGTCTAGGTCTGCCTTCCTAGCAGAGTAAAACAAGGATGTGGCTGGCAGAACCTCATGAGAGAACATGTGTGCAAATTTACATATGGGAGACCTTTCAGTGCCAACCAGGTACCATGCAAGACTCCATAGCTGTCAGCAGTAGCAGCAATCACCATTATTAGTGTGAAATGTTATGTGCGCCGGAACAGAGAAGAGTAAGCAAGAAAGACAAAGACACTCAGTCTACCTGAGGAGCGCCCAGCTCTGGTTCAGGATGACTCTGGGCAGTCTAATCAAAACTACATTTCCCTGCAGACAGGTAACTGGCGGCTTTTACATGTTTCACCCAGCCTCAGGCAGCCTTGCTCCTGATGAGGCATCTAGAACACTGCTCGGAATCTTCTCAAGTCTGCTTGCTATTTTCTCAACAGGAAACAGAAATACATGAAGCAGATAGGAGGGAGTACTCTCCAGCTACCAAGACAACGAGCAGGCCAGGAAACCAGGCAACAACACACAACCCCACAGGTGGGTCACTCCAGTGTCCCTCTGCTGGCTGGAGTGGGTGGGTAACCCATCCGGACAGCTGAGCTCTGATAAGTTTGGTAGCAAGCAGAGCCTGGCGTCCTTCCCTCCTATCTCTTCTCTCTCCCTCTACCCTAGCAAGCTGCCGGATGTCACTCTTTTGCCTTTCCCTAGGACTTTCTCAGGGTGTGTATGAGGACGCCAGCTCCCTTAACCCAACACATGCCAGAAAACTGCAGGGAACCAGGAAGGATAGGAAGTCATTCTGAGACAGGCAGATCTGGAAGAGGGGAATACAGGCAAGCTGAGAGAAGAGGGTCAACCAAGTTCTAGAAAACCAAAGTGAATTCGGAGCTTCAGCAAGTCCTTCACTGAGCTGCAGCCTCTGAAAGCTGGTGGGAGGGTAACATTCTCCTTGTAGGTAGGCAAATCCAGCCTTCTGCTTTAAACAAAAACTGTGTGTGTGTGTGTGTGTGTGTGTGTGTGTGTGTGTGTGTGTGTGTGTTCTCCTCTGAGCCAGGAGCAAGGACTAACTCCATTAACCTTACTTCCTCTCCTCCCCCTTCTCCCTCTCCACCTTCCATCAGGAAGAATCGAATTTCCACTGTACATACTACAAACTTCCTTTTTAGGTTAAAACACAAAATAAACACAGTCTCCAAGAATAAGGCATGCCTTTTAATCTCTCTTATACTTAATCAGTTTTTTTGTTTTGTTTTTTTGTTATGTTTGTTTTTGGTTTTTTGAGACAGAGTTTCTCTGTGCGTAGCCCTGGCTGTCCTGGACTTCACTCTATAGATCAGGCTGGCCTCGCAATCTAATAATTTTTAAAATGACACTGCTTTTCTTACTTAGAAGGAAGACAGGAGTCTGGACCCCGGCAGGTGAAGAAGTGGGGAAGAAGTAACCCTGAGAACAAAACGTTGCGAACAGTGAACACGAAGATTACACACAACTATATGTGATCGTTAAGAGAATAATAAGCAATAGCTAAAAGCGATAGTTAGGAGCCATGAGCGCATTACAACTGTGAATATGGATCTTTACTGCAATCAGTGTGTGGGATAGGATGAAGCTCCCAAAGAGGCAGAAAGAAAGCAGAGCCAGAAATAATTGGGGAAAAGGCAATCTAGACAACAGGATCCTGGAGAATACGAGGACAAGCCCTCCTTGGCCTCGGAAAAAGGCAAATAAAGCAGCACTCACTGGAGCCCCTGGATTCAAGAAGGAAGTTTATACTTAACGATATACATTATAGGTAAACATCTCATTAGCCAGAGACCCAACCACCACCAGCCCTGGAGCCAGTGAGATACCCTTAGAACCAGGAACCTCAAGCTTCAAGCAAGCTCTAGTTCTCCTCAGAATGAGATGCAGGGGGGGAAAACAGTGCCTGAAACGGGTGAAAAGGCCCTTTCCAGGAATAACGAACTCCATGTCTGCCCAAATAAGGCAAGTGAAAGCAAAAGGCCCCGGAGGACCTTCCTAAAGCAGCCAGCTGGATGACAGGGACGTGCACCCCAACTCTAGCCTGCTTTGCCTGGCTCGTGCATGGGCAGGGAAAACATGAGGGGCTCCGAAAGTGAAAATGTGGTGCCATGGAGAAGCCTGGGATTCACTGCTTCCATCCCAGCACAGGCTTGGCCTGGGAACCTTCAGATGTTCCGAGCTGCGTCCCTGCACATCCTGTAACACCAAGCAAACTGGCAGAGTCTGGTACTAAAACTCAAAACTGACCTTTTCCTTTCTCAAATGCCCAAATACAGACTGATCATCCAAAGCTTAGATATGACCTCAGTGTTACATATCGGCCTGCATAATCAATTTTCAATTTTCAGAATGAAGACAATTACAAGACTTATCTCATGTAAGTATTTATTTCACTGTATTTTTTTGGTTTCCAAATAAAGTCCAAATTTCATGTTTTAGGAAATCTCTTTACAGAAGAAATGACTTGGTTCTTTAAAATATATTTTTCTCCTCCCATATGCTAAGAGTCCTTTATATGCTGAGAAAATTTAAAATAAACCCCATAGGAAAAGATTGCTATTGCTATAATAAAGGTTGGCTGTAGGAGAAAATAAAAAACCTCTATACTGGGTTTAAGCTTAGATTCTGCCACCATCTCTTGTGGGTTTTCAGCAATGTCATCAGACCAGAGAGTGTGGGCACATGACAAGAGAAGACAGAAGCACATACATACATAGTTGGGAGAAGGAGAACACATTGCATAGATTTTTCCGGAAAATCTAATAATGCTTTTCCCTTTCCTTGAGCAATTTAGGTTTCTAAAGGCATACCAGCTCACCAGAAAATAAAATGGTAAGATGGTAAGAAACTGTCGCAGCCTGGAAAAGAGGCCCTTGAAGGGTTAAAAGCTCTGCAAACAGAATGTCACCTAAAACAGCATGTCAGCTGTGCCAGCCTTCCAGGATCAGAGTCCTGTCCCATCCACTTCCTCTTTGTGCAATGTGGTCTCTCACTTATCCTCCAGCATCTTTGTTTTGGAAGTCTGGAGCAAATTCTGCAAGCCTCAGCAGTGCAGAGAGGCAACCAAGGCTGTGTGCATCTTGACCAGGACCCAAGGCAGAAGAAGCTGAAATGCACAGGCTGGTGAAGAGAGGGAGAAGTGACCATTCATTTCCTAAATACACTCAGAACTGAGTCAGCTGGCTCACCCTGGACACGCTGAGGGAGGTGGGGGTGTCCCAACACTCAGCAGAAACCCAGCCTTTAGGCTGTAAACTGGCCAGCTATTCCTTTGGCATGTTTCAACTTTTCTCCTTTGAAAGCTTCCTGGGGGTGGGGAGGGGAGGGGAGGCCACAAGGACACAGACATACTTGAAGCATCCAATCTCTAGGTTAGTGACTCTAAACTATGGTTTGTTTATTCCCAATAATTCGTAATCCTACTTTTTAGTGTGTGTGTGTGTGTGTGTGTGTGTGTGTGTGCGTGCGTGCGCGCGCGCGCCTTCAAAACCCAAGACCCAAGTTGGTGTCTGGGGCTAGTTCTGTGATTGCATGGAATATATTTGGTCTGACCTGACAGCTCAGTGCTTGTCAATGCATTAAGTCCAGAATTAGATCTTTTGAGGCCTGGTACACAGCACAAGCTTGCGAGACACTATCAGAAGCAGGAAATGAGCTGATCACTTTAAAATCCCTAGTGATTCTGATCCTCTCAGTGACTCTAAACTGTGGTTTGTTTATTCCCACTAATTCGTAATCCTACTTTTTAATGTGTGTGTGTGTGTGTGTGTGTGTGTGTGTGTGTGTGTGTGTACCTTCAAAACCCAAGTAAATTTCTTTTAGGCAATAAGAAATATGAGAAAGTGAAAAAAAAAATTGTTAGCAGCTTGTGTAGGCAAGATGGCATTTCGAGTCCTCAGGGAGCAGTGTGCATCCCTCCAACACCAGAAATGCCTTGAAATGAAATGACCTAGCAAATGTAGTTCTAGGGCACAATTTCTGGCCTGTAGGACTGGGTTATATCCAGGGCAGAAAACAACATGGTTCCCCCCACAGTCATTTTTGCATCGCAAATGATTTCTGAGCATTTGACTATTTTTAGCACATCATACAGTGGAGTCTGCACAAAACAAAAATAGATGTTTGCTTCATATAAAACTTGTAATGAGGTGGGCGTTGCTTGTTGTCCCAGACTTATTTAATACTGAATTGAGATGGTCCCAATATAGATTACCACTATCATCGCACATTTTTCTAAAAGAGGCTTATGTAGAACATGGCAAGCCATTGAGATACAAGTGCAAGAAACCGACATAAACCACGCTTGTCTAGGAGTACCACAAGTACTGAGGCCAGCAGTTCTGAATCCGAAAGAGAGCACAGTTCAGGAATGACAAGGGCAGCACGGGGATGGGCTTCATCCACATAAGGGCTTCGCTTTTGACTGGACCTTGGCGTCTCTTCTTACTGGACTTCTGCCTTTGGCACTGGCCTGCTAACCTGGCTCTAGCTGCAACCACAAAAGCACTCTTCTAAGGTGACCAAGCTGTCAGGCTTAGTTGGGTCCCTTCCAAAGGTTCTCAGGAGAATTACTTGGAAATTTTGTCTACCTGAAACAGGTGGTATGTTCCCTTCCTGGAATGCTGAGTGGGTCATCACAGTTAAATCCTCTGAGTTACATAATCCAGAGAAAGAGAGTTTAATTTCAAGCTGCTCTGGCAGCTAACACAATGCTTAATGTTCATGTAAAACACTGTTTGCTGGCTGGAAGGGGAAATCTTCATTCCCCTTCCCTGATGCTTCACATAGCGAGGATCTACACTTAAGGACACCACTTCTGGTTTCTCCGTGACCACTCGATCTCTCTTCTCAGTGGGAAGTAATTCCATGCAATGACTGGCAGGTCTGCGCATGTTCAGTTCAGCTACAAACTGCCCAGAGAGAGTCTGCCGTGATGAGATCCCCAGCTGCCACTCAAGGGGAAGGAGAACCAGGACAGCTGTGCGGAACACATCTGTGGGGTGGCAGAGTCACAGGCTCAAGCTATAACACTGAGGCGGATCACTCCCTGATCTGCTGTAATCTCTCTAGAACCTCCGGGGAACATTTGCTCTCAAACCACTGACAGATTAGATAACCATGCTAACGGGAGTAACCAGCTCAGTAGCTCTTAGAGAACTGTACATGGAGATTTGTGGGGCCCTCCTGTTCCATTTCTTTTGTAACAAAAACAAGCGGCAAAGTTTTTAAAAATGTTCGTCTGAACTACTGACCAGTTTCTTATCAGATTAAATAAGAAACTGGTCAGTAGTTCAGACGAACATTTTAAGACAATTTAAAATTAACTGATCAATCCCACTAAAACACATATTTTCACATAATCTAGGTGTATCATTCTGTACAGTTTAATGATCCTGATTTTATTTGTAACAACATGCAGGGGAGCAAGGATGCTTGAGAAAACTGAAGGGAGGCAAGACCCAGAAAGACTATAAGACTATGTCTGCCCTTCTTTCGCACATCACTGGAAAGAGGAAAAGCACACGTGCTACTGGGGGATCGCCACTGTAGGTTCTCTCAAATAAAAAACACAAGCACAGCACACCATCTAATGTGAATCTTCCCACAGCAAAGAAGAAAGAGCAGTGACAGACTTTCTGCTTAAAAGGAAAGCCACCAAAGAGGGATACACTCAATTAATGACTCATTGAAATGTCTGTTCTCTAAGCACACCTAGGCAGGCAACCAGCAATATCATAGCAATTCTCCTGTAAGAAGAAATAATTTTCCATGAAGTCAGTTCTGGGTCATTACATAATCTATAGGACCCTTCCTTTACCCTTAACTTTGGTGCTCTATGCACATTTGTGTGTGTGTGTGTGTGTGTGTGTGTGTGTGTGTGTGTGTGTGACACACATTAAGCTGACTAACAGAAATAACGAATGCAGTCAGCCCTCTGTATCCAGGGGTTCCATATGTAGGCAGAAATAACCATTGGAAAAAGAAAATTAGGCTTATAATGAACATGTAAAGACATATTTCTTATTGTACACTAAATTACCTCATTAACACACATCATTGATGTGGTATTAGGGATTACAAACAATCTTAAAATGATTAAAGTATACAGGATATTATGCCTACTTTGTATGAAAACACTATGCCAGCCAGGCAGTGGTGGCACACGCCTTTAATCCAAGCACTTAGGAGGCAAAGGCAGGCGGATCTCTGTGAGTTCGAGGCCAGCCAGTACAACAAGAGCTAGTTCCAGGACAGACTTCAAAGCTACAGAGAAACCCTATCTCGAAAAACAAAAACAAAAAAAAAATTATAGAAAAAGAAAACACTATATAAAGCCTTGAACAGTGGCTGATTTTGCTATCTCTAGAGGGTCTGAATTAATCCACTGTGGATACAAAGATACAACTCTATTTATAAAGAGTTATTGATATTGCTAAGGTATTATCATTTTGTTGTTGTTGTTGCTTCTACTCATTTGTTTTGTTTCCAAGATAGAGTTTCTCTGTGTAGCCCTGGCTGACCTAAAATTGACTCTGTAGACTAAGCTAGCCTTGAACTCAGAACTTAGAGATCTGACTGCTTCTGCCTCCCAAATTCTGGGATTAAAAGTGTTTGCCACCACCACCACCCCCGGCAAGATATTAACAGTACAAAACTGATAATCGCAAAGCTAAAAATACCCACTTGTATTTTAATTAACTTCCTGCAATGTTTTATGAGCTTTATACATACTTCACAATATTGTCTCACTTAATTATCAAAACAAACATCCTTTAGTAAAGTCTGAGGCTGCAAGAGCTTGAGGAATTTAATAGTATCACAGAGTCAGAAACTAAACCCTGGCAATCTGCCCCCACCACGCCTCCCAAAGCACTCAAAGCTACTGCATTTGAGTCTGAGCATTCAGACAGTGATGACCACAGAGTCGCTCATAGGATTAACTACATGGAACTAAACCTACGTTTCAACAGGTTGGAATCAGTGACATCGAGTGAGCCACTATTTTTGCTGTTTAGTCAAAACTGCAGAAGTTATTTTATTTTGACATTTTTATGACACTATAGAAATAAAAGACTTCCCTACCCCTAGAGGTTCCGTGTATGTCTCCTAGGATTCTCCTTGCTACCTAGCTTCTCTGGGGTCTTGGACTATAGGATAACCATCCTTTGCTTTACATCTAATATCTACTTATGAGTGATCACATACTGTGTTTGTCTTTCTGTGTCTGGGTTACCTCACTCAGGATGGTTTCTTCTAGTTCCATCCATTTGTCTGCCAATTTTACCGCTGAGCAGTACTCTACAGTTCAATCTTATGGGGCATTTTGTCCATGAAGATTCCCTCTTCCCAGACATATGCAAATGTATGAGAAGCTGACAAAATACTAACCAGAGCAGAAACTCTACCCATTTAATCATGGCAATCACAGGAACATCGCAACTCTTCAATCTCACACACAAATGTTGGTTGGAAGATCATGACACACATGGCTACATTAGCAAGAAGGACTTGACCACTAAAGAATCTCACCACAGAGTGCATGCGCATGGAGCAGAATTAAGTCCTGGTGTCTTTCCCAGCTCTAAAGACATCTGGAACTCCACAGTTCTCACTGGCAAGGCAACCTGGACTAGAAACTAAATTTGTCATCTTGTTATTTGATGGACTTCTCAGGTGAGCACAGGATCTGTGCTAGTTATATTCTTCACTGTGACAAAGTACCTAATAAAAGCGGACTAAAGAGAGACGGGTTTCTTTGGGCTTATGGTTTAAGTGGATGCAGCCCACCCTGTCAAGGGTGGCATGGGGCCTGGGGGAGTCTGGTCACATTGCTTTCACGGTTTGCAAAGCAGGTTTGAATGAATACTGGTGCTCAGCCTGCTTCCTCTTTTCATCGTAGTTTGAGATCTCTACCTTAGAATGGTGCCGCCCACATTTAGGGTGCCACAATTAACCTAATCTAGAAACTCCTTCATGAACAGCCGCAGAAGTTTGTCCCACCTGGATGCTACATCCTGTCAAGGTGACAGTATAAGTCACCACCGGGTCCATTCCACAATGGTAGGTAACTAATTAGAAGGGTTGGCACTGAACTCTCTGTTCCAACATTGCTACATTCTCCACTGCTGTCACTCAAAAGAAAATAACAAAAATCACTGCAGAAAAGAAAAAAGAAACACCTAAAAAAACTGTTTTTTATAAAATCTTATGTAATTAAAATTTTAACCCCATATCAAACAATTTTTGTGAAAAGAAAATACACCCACGTAAAAACTCAATGTGCTCACTTTACAACCTTTAAAAAGCCCAAGAGTGTCAAACATTAGAGCAACGAGAAAATAATAATTTTTCTCATTCTACACGCCATAAACAAATTATGAGTCGGAAGGGCTAATATTTCAAGATGTTTGCAAAATGTGTAATTTTACTGTCAGTGGTTATTGTGTGAGCTTCAGATAAAAAGGTTACCACCCTTCAGATCTCTGAGCCAGCTTGGAGTGTGTTAATTACTGCTGTAAGAGGGAACAGTGGAGCTGAGGGGAGGCTTAGTGGGGAGGCACTTGCTGGGAAAGCCTGGGAACTGGGGTTCAGGTTTCGAGCACCCACATACATGCCAGGTGAGCAGGGCCACCTGCAACCTAAAGCTCAAGAGACAAGGGATCTCTGGAGTAAGTGCTCTGTCTGAATCAGCCACACCATCAAGCTCTGGGGTCCAGTTAGCAACCTTGCCTTTATATACAGATGGAGAGTAATTGAGGTCAACCTATGAACTCCACACATGTATGCATGCACACCTGTACACACACAAGTAAGCACATACGTGCACATACAAAAACTACATGCACAAACACACACAGAAAATTATTTTTTAAATCTCAGGGGGGATGCAGTCTGAGGAGCTGAGACGCGGCCATCTAACTGTACTGAAGTTAAGAGACTCTCAGTGCATGCCCTAACGCCCTCTGGACTTCCTTTATAGAGTCTGTCACACTTCAACTGCAGTCTGCACCACTACAGTGGAACAGCTGGTGAACTCAAAAAAAGCTTATCCTATCCAAAATGATACTATAATTTTTCATAAGGTCCAATAGGATTAGGGATTAGAAGAGACAAGACTATCGATCAAGAAGCCCCTTTCCGAGAGGAGAAATATTTTTAAAGAAACAGTACATCTTTCCATTATAAACAAGAAAAGTACAAACAACACAATCAAAACCAATGAAACAGAAACTACCACCAAGGAGATTTCTGGAGACCCAAAAAGTCCCAAATAGCTCTTGATATCTATAATGTTGCTAGACTTGGATGCACCCACTGGCATCAGCAATATTGGGAGTATGTTGGAGATGTGAGACCTCTGCTTATTGTGTATCCAAAGAATCTTCACTTTAACAAGATGCTTGAGAGACAACCTTGTACAGTAACGTTCAAAAACCAACTGTCAGCATCATCCAACTCACACAAGGGCAGACTGCATGACGAAAGAACTCAAGGGCAACTAGCAACCTGCACGTCACACAGTGTGGAGAGCACAGGTCTTTTTGTGTCTCCAGGTACCCATTTCAACACGGGAGAGACCTATGGGACACAAACCTTGTTTCCTAACAAACCAAGCTACTGTCATAATTAGCTAGCATCTTGCGAACACCACTGGCCACAGAAGAGATACCTGTGGTTGTTCTATTAGGGCTCGTGAGGACAGTCAAGGGCGGATCTGACTGGGAGGGAATATTTGCTGCAGCGGGATTCCAGGGCCTAGCCCAGAGCTAAGCCCATAGGTGCCTCAAGTATTAGTACTTGAAGAATAAAGAAATAACTGAAAGGATTGCCCATCTAGTTCTCAAGTCGAGCATGGGGGTACACTCCTGCAGTCTCAGTACTGAGAAGTCTGAGGCAGGAAGATCCAGACTGAGTCTGCCCTGGGCCACAGGGCAAAACCCTGTCTCCAGAGACAAACCAACAAACAAACCAGAGAACTCTCTGAATTGTGGCGCAGTCTCTGCTCACCCCAACAAGATACTTCTTAGTCTCTAAGTCCTCTCCTAAACGGCAGGTAGAAGATCATCTGTAAGGTTTATTTCTGTTCTTGGCACATTAATGAAAATTCCTCCCGAGTGTAATTTTCATTTAAGTACTGAAGCCACCTCCAGATAAAAACAGTAGCTGAGCAGTGGCGCAGCGGTGGACGGGAAGCTCATCTTTTGTCAGCTCCTGACCTACTGTCTACTCTGTAGCCACAGTTGGTCCTTTCAGGGACCTCTCCTGTCTCTGGAATTCACCTCCTTCCTCACAGAACACTACCACTTCTTTCCTCCAAGTATGTGTGTGTCTTCCTTCACTGTTGTTGATTCTCCCCAGTAATCTTTTCTACGCGACCCATCACCCCTCACAGCTGCTCAGAAAGACTGTAAGTCTAGCCACGTTCCTGGAATCTGGCAGACCTCAGGAATGCTAGTGTCTACTCAATTGTTACAGTGCCTCTCCTGTGCCCTCCAGTCAGGAACCTCTGTCACTGCCAGCCCTGCTTCAGTAATGTCAGCATCAATCCTATTTGTAAATACAATTGTTCCTTGCATTTCAAGGAACTTCAACCTCACTTGCTAGTTTTCACCTAGTATGATTTCATTTATTCATACATCAGGATGCAATTACACAATTCTGTGACTCAATAGACTATAAAGTAAATCAGCACACATGTGTGCAGGTAGGTATGCTCACCCATGCAGGTGAATGTTGAGGCCAGAAGTAACATTGAGATGTCTTTTTCAATCATTTATCCTTTTTTTTTTTAAAGACTAAGACTCTGGAGCTATGCATTGTATTTCTTTTTTGAAAATTTTTAATTAAAATATAATTACATCATTTCCCCTTCCCCTTTCTCCCACCCTTGTGCATTCTCTCTCTCACACTCAAATTCAAACAGCATAGAGAACCCTAAACAATATAAAAATAAATCTACCATGTGTTTCAGCTCTGCCATTCCTTGTCAAATGCACAAAGGTCTGGGCATCCAACTCCGCAGGTAACTGTTCAGCGATATTTATCGTAGTGCTATTCATAATAGCTAGGAAATGGAAACAACCTAATTTTTCCTCAACTGATGAAAGAGTAACAAAAATGGGGTACATATTCATTTCATTTTTTCAGACAGTTTCTTGATGAATCTGGAGATCACCATTTCAGTTATATGGCTGTCCTCCAGCCCTGTCTCTTGCTACTTCCTAGTATTGGGGTTGCAGGTACACATGGACACACCAAGCATTTATGCAGGTGCTAGAGATCTGAGCCAAAGTCTCCATGCCGGCACAGCACGTACTTATCTGCAGGTTACCTCCCCAGCCTGGTACCCGTACCATTTGAAAAGGAAACATCAGGGGCTTTTGGACATTTCCAACATTCTTGATATACATACATACAAACACCAACATCAGTCTGCTTCAATACAAGTCCATTGTTCAAGCCTGCAATTGTTTTTTTTTTTAATTTTATAAGTATTTGGCCGTGTGTGTGTATGTGTGTGTTTTATGTGTGCCATGTGTGTCCCTGATGCCCAGGGAGTCCGGAAGAGGAAATCCTATCCCAACCCCAAGAACTGGAGTTACAGATGGCTGTGAACCATGATACATATCTAGAGATCTGGGAACTGCACTTGGGTAAGGTGGAAGAGCAGCAAGTACTTATCTCACTTGCTGAGCAAGCCATCTTACCAGGCTACTGTTGAATCTTAAATACAACACAATAACAAAATACAGCAATGGTTAAAACTCACTCTTGGCTTCAATTATCTATGTATTCACCAAGCCATCTTCACTAACAGTGAGGAACACACTCCCTGAGGGCAATGACATCTTTATGTACTTTTCAGGTAACATTTTATCTTCCATGCATACTACTATAGGTCTAGAATCTAGCCTGTTCATTCTGGTTTCTTCATTCTAGTCATTCTTCTACAGAAGAAGCCAAGATGACAAATAGATAAAAATTCTTTTTAAATCTTCTCTGACTTCTCTCAATTCTCCCGCAAAAGATGAGTTGATCCCATTAATGTAAACAGAGACTGCCCTTCTGTTTCCCGGCCACCTAGACCCAAATAATCACATAGAAAACTATATTAATTACAACACTATTTGGCCAATGGCTCAGGTATATTTCTAGCTAGCTCTTACATCTTAAATTAACCCATTTCTAGTAGTATATGTATTGTCATGTGGCCATGGCTTTACCTCATTTTCTACATGTCTTGTTTCCTCTGCGGCTGGTTGGCATCTGCTTGACTCTGCCTACTCTCTTTTTCTCTCTGTTCGGATCTCCTGGCTGGCTTTACCCTGCTAAGCCACTGGTCGAAGCAAGCTTCATTCAATCAACTAATAAAAGCAGCATATATAAAGACGGACATCCCACATCAATTTGCCTTGCTATCATATGTTGTTGTTAATGTTAACAGTAGCCTAAGCTGGTGGTCTTCTAGTGATTCTCTCTAGTAGAAAGAGAGGCCTGCATGTTTGGTTTTCTTACGAAGACTTCTTCAGTTAGGTGTGGTGATGCAGGTCTCTGATCTAAGATTTAGAAGGATAAGGCAAGAGGTTTTTAAGCTAGGGCTACATAGTAAGCCCTCCCCCATCTCAAAAAGAGGGGAGAAGAGGCCAGTGAGATGGCTCAGTGTGTAAAAACACTTTCCATTCAAGCATGCCTGAGTTTGACCCCAGAACCCACATAAAGGAGGAAAGAAAGAACCAACTGCACACAGTTGCACACTTGTCCTCTAACCTGTAATGTGCACTGTGGCACACACATTCCCACACAAATCACACAGGGACACACAATAATAATACAGCAGTTTTTTTAAATGGGGCGAGTTTTTTACTGAAGTAAAAAAATATATATAGAAATTATACAAATTATTTAGTAATGTTAAAAGGAAACTCATTTATGTGTCCCCAGACCAAGAAGTTAAATGACACTAGTACCTTTATGCCCAATCATCATTGGGACTCTTGTAATGATTAGGTCCCTGGTTACCTATCAAGATATTCGCAACCTGCATCAGAACTAGCAGACGAGTAAGACAGAAATAGTTCCGGACTACGAGGAGGCGTAAACAGGCAAAGATAATGCTCCAGTCTGATGACAAGATCTCTGTGGTGGAGGCATCGGCAGCATGCTTCCCCAGAAGGGAAGGCATGGAAGGAAGATGAGCTTTGCTTACAACCAGGTAAAAATCCTTACCATAAAAGAATAACTTCATCATAAACTAAGCCATGAGAAAACAATGCAATTATACATGCTCCTAGCCCATAGCCCTCAAAGTTTAGAGCAGCAGGTGGGAGGATACCAGAACTAACCCAAACCAACTGGGAAGAAAAGCCCATTGTTTGTGGTTTTATATTTTTGTGTCTTTAAGGAGGAGGGTCAGAGGAAATTCCACTGTATAATCCACAGACTTGTCCATGGACCATCTCTCCTGCAGGAGAAATTTCTGGCTTTGGGCTATGTTGCTGACTTCCAGCAAGCAGTCTTTGGACAGACAAGGCGCTGCTCTCCCATTACAACAGGAAATGGAGCTGCAGGTGATAACACGCAGCCGAGACTCAGTTAGCAACGGTGATTAGAGGCCAAGAGGACCAAGACAGACAATTGTACTCAATCCCTGAATTGTTTTCAGTTAGAGGAGATATCTCCACTTTCCTGCTCAAAGCTTTTGACAATGACCCAGAACGCAAGGAGAGCTGCAGAAATCACGAAGTGGATTCCAGACAGAGGTGCTTTCCTTGAAAATCCCGGACTAAGAATGCCACATGCGCACGCACAAGGAAACTCAGTCAGCATGCCAAAAGCAGTGCAGATGGAAGAGCACACATCATAATAACCTTTTATTGGTTATCCCACAAATATTTACTGAGGCCCTTTGTGTGTGTGCGTGCATGTGTTCTCTTCTCGAGACAGGGTTTCTCTGTATAACAGCCCTGGCTGTCCAGGGACTCATTCTGCAGACCAGGCTGGCCTTGAACTCACAGAAACCTACCTGCCTACCTCTGTCTCACAAGTGCTGGGATTGGAGGTGTGTGCCGCTACCACTGGGCCTACTGAGCACTTTTGAAATCCAAGCCATCTTTCAGATGCTGAGATGGAATTTCTGCATTCATGAGGCTTACATTTGCTCACGAGGGATGATTATTAAAGTCACAAAGACAATCTGATATCTGGAGGGAGCAAAAACACACAAAGAAAGCAGAGAATCTAGAGGCAGCTCACAAGGGTTGTCTTTTCAGAGAAGGGTTTGGGGAGCACTCTGAAGAGGTTATAACTCAGTCGCACTTAAATTACAAGAAGGTGTGAATCAAACCAAGTCCATGAACACAGCCCCTGAGGCTGAGAGCACAGCAGGTAGAAAAACCCTGAAGCAGGAAAAGCCTTGCTGTGCTCAAGGTGGGTGACTAAAGCCAAGCCATTATGGGGATGGATGCTCTGGATGTTACAAACCAAGGAAACAATTTTGGGTCTTCTCAGAGTGACGGTTGTCAACTGTGTTTCCTTAAAAGAGGAGGGGAGTGAGCCAGACTATTGCTCAGTTTATCACTATGCAAAGCCGCAGAGAGAAAGCCCCAGTTAGAAGACCAGAGTGGTGGTTCAGAAAGAGTCGATCATGACAGAGGAAGGGTGACAGTGATGAAAAGTGACAGGGATGAGAAACTATAAGATGTGGGATATAATGTGTATCTAAATTAAGTGGGTTTGCTATGGACTAGATAGGAAATTCGGGGTGGGGGAAGGAACTGGGGACACAGCTTTGCACTGCCTATCATGTGCAAAGCCTTCGTCAGTTTGCTCTTCGGCACTGGCCGTTAAAAAACAAGAGAAAAAGAAAAAAAAACACTTGTTTTCTATGTGGGATCCTGTCTCTAAAGAAATAAATACATACATAATGGATAACTAAGGTCTCAAGGCTTGAGTGGATGTGGGGAAGTTAGAATTCTTCACATTTTACTGAGATTGTAAAACAGGGCAACTGCTATGGAAAAGACTGAACGCTTATTAAAAAAAATTAAAAATCAGAGTTAACCTATGATCCAGCAAGCCCACTTCTGGATAAATAATCAAGTACATGAGAGCCGGATTCCATGAGAGATGTGCATAGCCGTAGTCAGAGCAGCAACAGTCACATGATTCAAATGGTACAACTGGCAGATGAGTAAACAATGAACTCAACCTGCCCACAAAAAGAAGAAATCCTGTTATGTGCTACAACAAAGAGAAGCTCTACAGGACTATGATGTGAATAAACCTGTCATAAAGCACCAATACCTTACAATGCCACATACATGAGGTATCTAATGTAGCTGGGTACAGTGGCACAGTACTGTGATCCTAGCACTTGGCAGGCTGTATCCCGGTGAATTCAGAGACCATCCTGGGCTACAACGCAAAATCCTGTCTCTAAAAGAAACGTAGGAAATTTCAGAAGTGGAAGTAAGTAGAGCTGTAGTTACTCAAACAAGGAAAACATTAAAAGAAAAAAAAAATGGTTGTCAGATACAGTTTTGGGAGCAAACTGAAAAAGTTCAGCAATGTGAACACACTTAGCGGTGCCAAGTGATATTCTTCAAAATCCTTAGGCTGGAAATTTTCTGCTGTTTTAGAAATCACAAATAAATAAATAAACAAACAGAGCATATCCGTGTGTTTAAGATGTTCATAAAAGGCCAGGTGGTGGTGGCGCACGCCTTTAATCCCAGCACTCGGGAGGCAGAGGCAGGTGGACCTCTGAGTTCGAGGCCAGGCTGGTCTACAAGAGCCAGTTCCAGGACAGGCTCCAAAGCTACAGAGAAACCCTGTCTCAAACAACAACAGAAAAAAAAAAAAATGCTTGTAAATGAAAACACAAAACATGGTAAAGAATAAAAATGTAAAGCTCTATTTAGTTTCATCTGCATTAGATTACATTTTCTGATTTGCTTTCCTTTATAATATACACAGTATATTAGATAGATATGATATGCATACAACGTAAAATGATTTAACCAATAAGTAGAAAGACAAGTTACTGACTTCTTTTGTAAGTGTTCATTAAAGTTGCCTTTCAGAAGTATCACAATAAGCCTTTACCCACACTCTGGCATGTGGATTGTCCAAATCTAGCTGTAATCTTCTTACCCACTCTGAAATGCCCTTTTGCTTAATCCGTAGCTGCCCAAAAGAATGAACAAAATTTGGGGCACAGTATGCCCCTATTAATGGACTTTGTTATTATTTTTATTTGTATTTGCTATTAATAAAGACAGACTGGGGAAGACTCAAGAGTCACCCAGCACAAGAAAGAAAGGAAGGAAGGAAGGAAGGAAGGAAGGAAGGAAGGAAGGAAGGAAGGAAGGAAGGAAGGAA